>NW_028292806.1:0-20509 GCF_964252035.2 Podarcis erhardii | reverse complement strand
TAGGCGTATTGATCGATAAGCGGTATAAATTTGCTTTTTCGCGATTGAAGCTAACTCATGGTTATCGTTGAGTTCACGCAACTAACGCACAAGTGCTGACCGTTTGAATTGGCTAAACGTTCTTTCTGTTGTGCAATGACAGCGCCTCTATAGCTCAAAAACCAACATATACTATATGTAATTTTCATCTCGATTTCGTGCCCAGCAGGTCTATACAATATACAGTATATATGGTATTATTTTTTCTAGTGTGTCCCATGGTTATTTCCATTGTACCACTCTATATTTATTTCTTTTTGATATTCTGCTCAATAGGCCTAATTAATCTACAATCTATGCTTTTCAAACTCATTCACCCATCAGATCTATCAAATATATATTGTATACAACTGACTTTTTTATTTTTGTGCCAATAGGTCTATCCGATATATTATAGTTCATATTTTCCTTCAAACTCGTGCCCCATAGTTTTATCCAATATACAATATATATTACAACATTTTTTACATGCTCATCCGCCAACCATGTCCATACAATATACAAAATACATAATCATATATTCAAATGCTAACCGCCCCATAGGGCTACTCGATATATTATAACATATTATTTTTTTCCAACAATTTCCTGCCCAGTATATCTATCTAATATACAACAAACATTTTAAACTTTTTTTCCGATTTTCCGCGTAGTATATCTTTCTACTCTACAGCAATTATACATTATATATATATATATATATTTTACACATGCACATCTGTACGAAGCTGTAAGTACACTTATGCTGCCCTTTGAAATCTTCTTGGGCAAATTCAATCTAACACTGTTCAAAGGACCTAACTCTTTATTAAATATTCAAAGGTAGAATAACCCACATTTATTTGACTGTATACATATGCTGACGTTGCGGGCTCTAAAAGAGGAAGTACAGCCGCTGCTTAGACAACTGAACTTTTCTTTTTTTTGTAGTTTGTCTGGGAGTTTAAATGAATAGACGCTCATCATTATCACTTGTAAGCGTACTGGTTACGATTATAGGCGTAGGAGTGCTGTATGTGCTTACGATATATATATATATAGTGAAAAAAGTAGGTAGATCCGCAGCTGCATATAAAGACGCATCATAACTTATATCTATACAGAAAGATGCATGTCTACATATATATATGTAAAGATACATATATGAGTGTTTGTGGATCCTGCTCCATGAAATATGTATAGAAGTGTCAGCAGCCTGAAAAGATATATTGTAGACAGGGTAACTTTATTCTCTTCTCACGTGACAGACAATATCAATGCATTACGAAACACTGGTAGTTGATTGAAGCAAAACTCGCAACTTTGCCAGCGAGCTGTTCAAATGACAGTGGTGTCACTTGCTGAACTGCATTCAGAATTGGTATATAACGAGTCTTTGGGGGAATCATGGTGTTAGCACGGTGCGTACACATGTGCATATGGATCTTTTTGCTTTAATTCTGTTTTGCTTTTCAATTTCCTCATCTCGTTGCCCTCGTAATTCCCCAGCATCAGCCTTCTGATTTAACGAATCATCGTGTATATATATACATATATATAAGTATATATATATATATGTGTGGAAAATCTTCCAGGATGAAATGTCTACAAACCCGCACAGTCACTACTGGGACGACATCGAGCCCGCAATGACTGACGTCCAAAAACAGAGAGTTGAAGGTGTGTACTCAAATAAAGACTTACTGGTTCCTTTAAGAATATTTACATATATACAAGAGTATACTAGTCGGGATTGGTGACGAGCGATGCTTGCAGTTGATATGTTGTACTGTGATTGTTGCGCTTGACCATGAGTCGGAAGTGAGTGGAGATGTGAAAAACCTGTAATCTTGACCCAAACCGGAAGGTTTGACTCAGTAAAGAATATGTTTATACATACAGCTCTCATGGCAGTGCATTAGAGTCTCAACGTTGCTCGCGGATCCCTATGTAGTCCTTACGCTCATACAATTAACTATACGTAAGAACAGACAACTTCTTTGGAAAGGTCTATGTTCCGATGCGTTTGCTTTTTCACCAAGTTTCCTGTACTGATTACACCTTTCCTTTTTCCCAATATTGCATACGTGACATTGTACAATCATCATTTTTCTAGTCATTTTTCTGCCTATCGTAAAACGCACATATTTACATATATATATATAGATGCAGATATTGTACACGCAAATAGCGCTCAGTCTGCATATTCTGGGTTATATATCACCTTAAAGTAATGATTCCGCGGCAAGGGTTGTGCGTCCTACTTGACTTTTTTGTCAAATGTAATCTCTTTTCTTTCTACTTCCCACTTTCGAGCTTACCGCCTCCAAAGTTTATTCTACTCTTTTCTGTCGTCATCATCTTAAACGTCACCTCTCCGTTTATACTGAATGCATTTCTGCCTACTTTTCCTCCTTTATTCAACATTCATGTTTGTCCAAATTCCTTTCTGCGTTCTGTGGTGAACAGTGTGTTGTGTACATAAACTTGGACTTCCACACGCTCTAAAGTTTAATATACGAATGCGATTGAGGAGTCTGATCTTATCTATAAGCCTGTAAATCAAGCTTTGGCATTTATTTTATAGTATGTATGAGTAAAGGTAACGCTTTGTTCAATTGCGTCAAGTCCTAGAATGAAAATATCTTTTTTTACTGAAGACCTCACAAGTAAAAAGTGCGTAGTCGTAGTGTCAGCTACTGCTCCTAATAGATTCTCAGCAGTACAGCAGAGAGTTTCAGACGGGTGATGAGAAAAATGACTCAAAACCGTAACAGAGCAACCTGCTTATTAGAATAGTGATGATGTTTTATGTGTTCGGTACAATAGACAAAAAGAGGCATTTTTTTGCAGACTGAAACTTCCATTACCTACGCAGCATCATCGTAGATGATTGTGCACAGTATACACAGTCCTACCTTTTTGGGCATGTGCATTGATAATGATCTAACCAAACAGATGTATACTGATTGTATATTGCAGCACTATATATATATATATATATATATATATATATATATATATATATATGTTTTTCATAGCAGATGGAATTTTTCATGCTTGTATACATTTGTATATATATACATATTCAGACGAAGGATGCTTTTTTTTTTTGCTGCAGCATATACAGATAAAGTGTACGGTCGGAACAGACCTGCGGACCCTCGCAATGACGGCAGCAGAGGCTTCAGAGATTTTGTGTTGAAGCGCTCAGGTGGATTGCGACACGGCTACGAAATGGGAGATCGTATGATGGGTTCTTCTAAGTTTTACATTTGGAGAGAAAGCCTCTTTTCCTTTGAAATAATGTTATTCATAAAGGGAGGAATTCGCAGTGAACACGTCACATGGGCTATCACAAGCAAACGACTGGATTTTTTGTTCGGGGGCAACAAAGTGCGGAAAGCACAATTCATAACTTTAAAGTGCAGTGAAACAAACTACTCAGCTACCCTGTCTAGTGTAGCTTTGATTATACAGTGCAGTAGGGCAACCTTTCCTTCTACCTTGCAATGGGGGGTAAAGAATTACGGAAACTGTTTCCAAAACAGAATCAAGCAGTGCAAACGCAGCAGCAGCAGCAATGATACCGACGACAGTAGAGCAGCAAAAGTAGGAGGAGCAGTCGTTTTGTGCTGGTGCAGCACCAGAAAGGTTATTGTGAACAAGCGACTACGGCAGTCACGGAACAGTTACCAAACACAGCTTGCCAGTTGCCCGTGCAGGCTATCCGCGTCCGAATTTTCGTTACTGCGGCTCTAGTACCTTTTAATTAAAAACTAGGGATTCATTCGCACGTCAGGATTAGCGACGCAGTGGATAGGGCTTGGCTTACACGTAGAAAGCAATACCGTGCACGTACATATATATATATATATATATATATATATATATATATATATATATATATATATATATATCTGTACACATACTTATATACATTTACATGTAGATCTATGCGTATATCTAAGTAGTTCTTAAAGGGTGCATTTGATTGAACGGGCTACACTTCTACTGATTGGATAGATTCAGACTGGGGTACTAATTACTCAGTTAGTTAAGACAAGAGGCTGAAGCCTAAATACTCCAATTTGCGCCTTGCTCAGGAGCAGGGACGTTTATTTGAAAGGCATAAATCAGATGTCTGAATTCCTGCGAGTTTTCTATACTCCATTGTACAGGTATACTTAATCTTTGCTATGTAGAAACACAAAATCTTACACTGATATAAGACGCGTGGTCGCTAGACAAGGTGTACTAGGTCAAGCTGTTGCACTTTTTTTGAGAACGCAAGCAGTGCAGAGAGAGACAATTACGCGTGACCATTACACACAGTTGTAGGTGTATATCATAAGGTTTTACAAAAAAATTTGACGTGGCAAAAAGTTTTAAATAAAGAATCAATGCTCTATTAAGAAGGTTGCACTTTATGCAATAATGGCTGTGCACAAATGGTAGAACTTCAGTAGCTAGTGCTTCACTCTTCCTCTGCTTCAGCTGTCAAGTCAATGCTTTTGCTTCAGGTTTTTGGTGACGAATTCCCCCACCCTATTGATCATGAAGAAGGTGCAGCGTGGACAATCACAGAGGCTGTAAGTCTAGAGCATTGTCCCAAATTGTTGTTGAATTTTGATAGGTCGATCATAAATCAGTAAAAGCAAGTCCGACGACTGACTGTGTGTCTACGTTGCTATCAGTGAGGAGATTTCTACCCAAGCAAAACAATTTCTTTGCATGCGCAAGTGTACTTCGAGCTACAGGATGTCTTTGAACGAGAACAAGCGTAGTTGAAGAGAAAATCAGCACAATACCTTTTACAATTTATTGAACTGTGATCGAATTAATCTTTTGGCATTTTCAAAAGTCTTACATGCTGACACTCTCCACTAGTCAATCAGCCACTAGGACACTCGAAAAGACCAGAATTTGACGTTGTGAAATTGATTCCTATACCACGTCACGGTGCATGATTTCACGGTTGCAAATTTCGTGTCACAATACGCTGGAGAGCAATGACTTATTAGAAAAACCCCGCTTGGAAACTTTGTCCAAGAAGGCGTTGTAATGCTCCCGCTGTATAAAGTATATAATGCTCACGCTTTATAGGGTATGTAATGCTCACGCTGTACAGGATACTCTCACATGTACAACCAATACGGGGCATCTGCGGGTTGAGAACACTTCGCACTAGTGTAGGTATATATGGATACAGAAGCGGCATGGCGCACTATAGTCAAACATTCGAATGACAAAATAAAATGTTGTAAATACAGAGTTGTTAAAGATTTAGGTCAAGCCCTCTTTTTCCAATGAGATGGAAAAATGCAAAAATGTGCGGTAAACTTGAGCATCCTATCGAAGCTCAGGAGCGCCGCTAACAAACCGGTGCAATTGATTGTTTACGCGCTTAACAAGACGTCTAATGAACGATTGTGACTCGTAATATTTTATTTGATTGTTTGCTGAAGATTTATGTAATTCAGGAGAGTCGCAGACGCCCGATGAAGAGAATGAATTGCTTGTTCATGCGCTCAATCAAAAGATTTGATATACGGAGTGTGAGCCATATCATTCAAATCGTTTGCAAAAGATTTTTGTAATTTCTGTCTCCGACTACATATTCTACGTAGGAAACGCGTCAATTCTTTGCGTAAAAAATACACCATGCTTTGAATAAAATAAGCTGTTTTTTCGTGCGTGGGACAGAACGCTTTGCAAGAGCCTTTTTTGATCTTTCTTTTTCAGGCACTTCAGTTTCCAGCAATACATTCTTCACTTTTGAAAAAACTTTACGACGCTGTCCCACTCGAGAGACCCGTTCTTACAAGTTTGATAGACTCCAAAACACACGATGAAGCAGGAGGCTTAGCAGCTCACACTGCTAACTCCTCATCTGATGAAGGAAGACATTTAATTCAGAGTTATGCACACCCAGGTTTACTTGAAACAGCATGTAAAGATGAAGACATTGACAATTTAAAGTTTCCGCTAAACCGTCCTGCTCTGCATATAATGCTTCCCAAAGCAGAATCGTGGAGGCATATGTGGGGAAACCCATTCAAATATATCTAGCTTCTCTTACCTTTGCATGGAAAGCTGCTGACTTCTACTTTGTGCTTGTACTTCCATAGAGTCAGAATCTGGAAGCGATCGCATTCCATTATATTCGCACAAGTTCATGTGCATCAGACTTGACTGCGACAGGGCTTTGAGGACATTAGCAGGTAATTCCGATATAACCGCTCTAAACCGGTCTCGAATCTGCGCTGTATATTTAAAGGGTCTAGTTTATCAGCGAATTGGCAGTTGGTATTTTCCCAAGGATTCTGAAGCAGGCCTCTCTCTTGCTTGCATTTTTTGACATTTTCGCTAAAAGATTCTGGGCACGTATACACCAGTAACTCTGCGATAGTGCGCCGAGGCCTGGGTACTGCTGTGCTCCGAGTTGATGAGAAGCAATGATAATGTGGCAAATGAGAGTGTTAGAAAGTTTTCGATCGTTGTAGAAGCGGTTTGTTGTTGCATACGTGTGAGCTGGCAACACAGAATGGGATGACGTGTAGCCACACCATATGATATACTCAGAAATTGTTTCTATAGCAGTACTGCTCTATCGTGAATCTCTGCTGGTATGTGAGTGCAGAAAAGAGTACACTTTCAAGACGCGATGCATTTGTCCAGTTAAACCATATTATAGTACCACATGCGAGAAGGCGACGAGGAATGTAGGTGAGTACCATTGACATTCGGAATTCAGCGGTTACTGTGACCGTCTATGAGTACTCTTACGGATACCGACGCACATCTTTGCAAGTACCAAACCCGCACTTCACCCAGATGTATGTTTCAGCTTTGTTAAAATCTACCCAATACTGATTTTCTTGTTCATTATCATCTTGTGAGTCTCCTTTCTTTCGTAAGTGTTCGCGAGCTGGATGTTTGAAAGCAGAGAGATAGGTTTGAAGCTTTATAGTCTTCGTAGGTTCACATCCTTGATTCAGCTCGAGGACTCTGTAAGCTATTTGCATTTCGAAAAGCGGTGTACATGGCGCATCTCGCGTTAAAATACGATAAACACTTATACAAATTTATTCAGCGGTGTAAGCTGCCTCTGTGTGAGACAATTTTCGGAACAGCTGAATCCTCGGTGCAAGAGATGGTTTCAGCCAGGGCCGACAAGAATTCCTGCAGCCTCTTTGCAAGAGCTTACGATATTTTAGATTCGCAGCCTCTAATGTAGACGGGCAGCGTAAATGCCCTTGTATTAGCGGAAAGGAGTCGAGCTACAATCTCTGCTATTAATGATGTATCGAACGTGCGAGCTTCTCGCCGAATTGCAGAGGGATAGCGGCTTGCCAGTGCTCGTTTGCAAACGGCTACGAAAATGTACACCCTGTAGTTTCCCATCTACAAACTGAATTTTAAATAACTAGATGCTCGACATAGTAAGTCCGGTATCGGGGCGCTGCGCATGAATAATGTCCAGTTTCTGATCGAAGATGCATTCTCTGCAATGGCTTAGGTATGATTGGCTTCTGTAATTAGTTTTCCCAGAAATATCAACTTTTTACGCGTTTGAAATTCAGCTTTCAAAGTCACTTGCTGTGCGTTGCCTGTGTGCAACGGAAATTTTGTCGAATAGACTTCTTTATCTACGTGGCACGCAGTTGACGTGAGCAAAAACAAAGATGACGACAGGTCCGTCTACAACGATGACATAGTTACTAGTGCACGCTATAGCTGAAACTGAGTTTCGCCATAAGTTTCCAAATGTGATCTAAAAAGCTAAAATGAACCTTTCACATGATGCTATAGGGTTGCAGGCGAGTAGAAAAATTCCCGCTTTGTTTAAGCAGTCACATCGATGCTATAGCACCGAAGCAACGCAGTTTAAGGTTTCCAAGCTGTCTTCTGCACTCTGCATGCCTTTTAAATACCACGATGGTTGTTTTTGGACACTAGTTTCCAGCATATAAAATGGAAGTTTGCTCCGCTACGCTGTCACAATATGCAAAGGTGAAAGATTGCTCGAATTTGAATTTTTGGCGTATTCGAGCACACGGGTAAATTAAAGACCAGTGTATAGCGTCAGATGAGCATGACAAAATGAGGATGTTTGCTTTTTTTCATAGAGCTGACCTACTACACAAATTCAAATTTGTCGAAAAACGATCCATAACTTCGCACACTCTCAGTGTCCCTTCTCTCACCACGTGAATAACTATATGTGTTTTTCGACAGCAGAACAATCAAGTACGGGTAGACTCTTCTCGACTGGCATGTTGTGCGCATCCAAGCATGTAGCTCATAAAGTATTTTTCGCATACTGTATATATATGCAAAAAAAAAAACATACGACATCGGGGGAGGCTTTGGTTAAGTGAAAACTCTCTACAAAAGTGCGGTGCTTCGGCCACTTTTATTTCTTGCAATTGCTCAAGTGTACCACTAGTTGTTCGATTATCTTGTTACACTGTTGAATCAAGATGTAAATCATATTTACAGTGGCATATTTGCAAGTAGGCTGTGAATCGACCTGTCAATAAGTGCATCACTGGTTACCTGAGGCACACTGGCATAGTACCTTACAAGAGAAAAATGATCAAGTCTGTTTGCGGCATCATCAAAGCGAGAAGAAAAAAGTCTTGTACACTTGATGATGCACAATATTTATACTTTCACACTGTGCCGACCCTTACACAACCATAATTATTCTTATGACGCACCTGTCTGCTGAAATTGCGCCCACCTGTCTGAACACTGCCAGATCACAAAGCAGAGCGGTTCGCAAGGGCAATTGTATTGAATTTCCCAACTAATTTAATCTTCAACTCAAACTGTTAGTCCTCTAGTGTGCCAACCTTTAAGAACGAAAAGCTCCTTCTCCAACGTCGCATTTGATCAATGATGAAGAATCCTTTGTAGCAGTGTCATGTAAACGCATATGTCCTGGAAAAGTACTGAACCGTCCTTTCCATTGGCAATGTGGAAAATACAAGCAGGACACACCCTCAGCATCTCGAAGGTGGCGCAGTTTTAACAAAGGTCCGGCAGTTGCTGAGGAGGCCAGCAGACACGCGCACTACAAGTAAGTCACCTGCGGTAGAACATGTGCTGTATACTGACAAGCAAGTTTTGGAATTCGTGGCTGAGATTCCCTATATGAATTTCGATTTTTCCTTACCTTCGTCCATCTTTTTCTCTCCAAGACTAGTAGTCCACATTCCACATTCCGGGCATCCGTAATTCTCGGATGCCTTGCCGTCTATACGAATAGAATGCTGAGCTTTCCACTGCATAGCGCACTCGCTACAGAACATGTGCCAGCATGGCAGCACAATAGGGTCAGCAGCCAAAAATGTCTTGCACAGTCGACACGTAAATTCTTGCGCTGATCCTGGTGTCACACAGATAGAGAGGGGCACTTTTACTTGACGAGCGCTGCTACTCAGACGACGGGGAGGCACGTTGATCAAGCCTCTCTTGTTTGTCTTATGGTGTGTCTCTTCGGAGTGTCGTGAAGGAGACGACTGTGTGATATTTTTGCGACCCAAATTCCACGTTGGCGTGCCTGTACAACAAGTAGAATTCAAGTGGAAACATGTGGTCTGCAATACAACACTCATAGTAAAAAGTACAAAGGGAAGAATTGCGATTGCGAATACTTGAATGCGCCTACCTGAACTCGCACTTCCGCTGCTGTTGCTTGGGGCAGTATTTGACAGCTTGGGCACTGAGTCCTTCTTCGCCCACGTAGCGCGAATACGACTCCCTTGCAGGCGCACTGCCCCCAATGCTGCGGCGGCTACAGCCGCGGCTGCATCTTCCGTTCTTGAGAAGCGGACGAAAGCATATCCTACACGAAATCGAACCCATTACCGTCATAATTTATCACAGGTTAAACTGCCGCGCACAGAAGCTGCTAGCGTTTATGTACATTCGTGTACACGCCGGTACTGCTTGGCCATGACTCACCATATGCTGCTCACCTTATGCTGTGTTGTATATAATTCGTGTGTGCTCCCTTCCTATCTATGCTTATCCTAATTCACAAAGCGTATATATACATTTGATAAGTTGACACACTTACCGCTAGTGGCTGTCCATTCTTGGTTAGGGTTTCTGTGATCTTTGTCGCAAACAACCACAGTTAATTCAACCACACCAAATGCACTGAAAGTTAGGTAAAGGTCTTGTCGTGTGGTCGTAGGAGGCACATTTACTATGAGAGTATATTTTGCCTGATCTCCCATAACCTTTCCTTCTTCCTGAGCAGGACCATGGTGGTCCTCGGATTCCCGCGGTCGACTGGTCAAAGCGTTTATCTGTGACGGTCCTGGAGGAACGTCTGTTGGCTGGACTAGCCGGTTGATAGCGCCTGAATTATACATAAGCTGATTTTCAGTCTCTAGGACAGGAAATGTGCACTCGCTATCCGACAAAGGGAAGTCAGGTAACAAGAACGGACCACTGTAACGCCTTTGATTGGATTGATTCTCAAATGCAGACACTCCTTCAGCGGAAGATGGTGTTTCGTCCAAAATATTCGACGGAAGAGTATGTCTTCTGCCAATGAACTGAGCCAGATCATTTTCCGACACTTGTTCAGTCCGGTTTTCGCGACCATATTCGGTACGTTGTATATGACGCGCTTCCACAGCGCCTGAATCAGGCCGCGGAGATATGCCGAAGCCGCGAATTACATAAGCAGCCCTTTCAAAATCTTCAGGTTTCGGTGCGAGAGAAAGTTGACCGCCCCGCTGTCGACCCTCCACAGAATTTTCGGATGTACCAACGTCGAGAGGATCATTTAGAATCAATTGAGGTTTGACACGCATGCGAGAATCCTGAGATTCTGACGGTAGATACTGCTCTACATTTTTGCCTGTCGATGCAGGCGTTCCTTCCCAGACCGCCGCAAGTTTTTTGAAGAGTCTATCGTCTTTGTAATTTTCAGACTGCTGTTGCGGAGCTTTGTTAGTTGATGGTGATCGAGGGCTTCCTAGAACGCTGCTCTTTCCAGATTGTTTAGACTGGTCTCGCCCGGTCGTGAAAGTCTCAATTGGGCCTTTGTAACCGTGTGCACCCCGTTCTATGAAAGAGGGTTTATTCCATTCGTCGGTATTGCTTATCCAAGGGGGGCAGATACTTTGAAAAGTTTGTTGGGAATGCTGGCTTTCCGATTGTCGTAAGTTTTCAAATTCGCCGTAGTCGAAGAGACGTGGACTTTGTTGTTTCTCCTTACTGCCAGTAAGTTCACAGGTTTCTTTGATGCCCTCAGCGATCACTTGCCTCACGTTCTGATCGACTGTGGTGGAAAGCGCCTGCTCGGTTTTGTCTGTTGTAGGTTTATTCACAGCAGGTGGCAATCCAGCCAGAGCTTCCGAAAGCAGCAAGAATGGCAGCAAGCCACTATCCGTCGAAGCAGAATCCAAGGCTTTTCCGTTAAATCGTGCTTGTGTTTCACCAGTGTCCTTCTGTAAGTGCTCTTGCCCACTAATAGAAAATGCTGCACAACTTTTAGGTGAAAATAAACGAAACAGTGGCGGTGTAGAAGTTGGAGCAGGCGCTTCTCGAGTATCAACAGCATTAGATGCACCAGGCCCACTTATGTACATTGGTGGCGGGAGAACCATCGAGGGAAACCCGGACGAGCTGTATAGTGGGATGGACATTTTTAGCGTATCACTTGTTTTGTAGCTGATGCTATTGCGGATTTGGCCACAAACTAGGCGAACAAAAAAAGCTTCTTCCCTCAATGCTGCACCATTTGGAATTGTTATTCCTAATTGGAAACTAGTGAAACGTGCAATATCTTCGCCGTACGGACGCCACGACCAGTCAATCCGAGCGCCATAAACCGTAAACTTACTTCGTCTTCTGGTTTAGCTCGGCAAATCAGGTGTCGCTTGAGACAACAATAAGTCAACGAAACACCTGCGATGATGTAATGAATATTTTGCAGTATAACTCCTTGTCATGTGTCCGAGACAATACCGAAGATTCGACTGCATCGCCGGCAGGCGTCGGGTTGCACGCCGCCTATTATGAGGCTCTCTATTCTAGACTATTTACTCGTAGCCACTGAAGAAATTGACGCCAAATTTGGAACGCAAGCTGTCGTTTATAAGCTGGCAATTTCACGGAGGGTATTTGAAACAAAAGCAGATGAAACAGAAAAAGATTTTCTTTGTGTCGCTTATCTAGCCAGTTGCATATTGCGTCGAGCTGGGATCATAGTACAACCTGAAGATCAGCTATTGATACCTGTGGCATGCGCCAAAGGCATGCTGTTTTTGTATCATATATTGACAATTTGAGTGGAATTCACTAGTCAGATGAGAACACGCAGTTCGGAAGATATACACCGTGTGTCTCGGAAACTGACTTATGTGAAATGGTGCCCAGCTGCTCAGTACCAAACAGGACGCATAGCTTTATCATAATGTGTGCTACGAGCGTCGGTGGCCTTCACTAGGACGTGCTGGCTCGACGGACCAGCTGTCGTGCTCGAAAGTTTCAACGGAGCAGCTTTGTCTTTTTCTATGCACAATGCCAGAGATCTGCTCACTAGCTTGCCTCGAGCATTATGCTGCATTATGGGAGGCAGAGACTGATAAGCCGCTGTGCTCTCCTTATGTCAACGTCTTCATTATATCCGACCCCCCCGCGCGTATGTTATGTAATTCACAAAAGAAGCGGTTGAAGCAACCCGGTGTCGATTCACAGATCATGTCACGGCCTTCCAAGCCGCTTGGCTTTGCGGTTTTGATAATGATTGCTACACGAGCTCATGTGGTCAGGTAGACTAGCACACCAGCGTATGACATGTACGACTAGCATACACATCTTATGACATGGGTGAATTCGAACCTGTTTGTGAACCGGTGAAGGTGGAGAGCATTTTTCAGCACAATAATGCGTCATAATCTCAAAGTCATAAAATTAAGACACACGCTGCCCCACTTATCTTCAAAATACGTTTTCGACTGAGGCACGATAAATACAGCACCCTTCTCATTTATTCGCCATATTTCCGTGCTGGATCCCTCCAAAGCAGCCAGCATCTCTCACCGCGGCGGTCTCGCAGTGTCCGGCAACTTCAGATCAGACGCTGTTCGCTAAAGGATGTTCATGACAAGTTTGAACACTGTTGACATCTCTGATACATCATTTTCGCTGCTGATGTTCCGGTGGTGACTGAACGCATGTATTTCATAGTGTGCACAAGCACGCGCATACACAGGCGTGCCTCCGCTCAATATGGATGTACGAAGCACGAAGCTGTCACAACTTAAACCCTGTCTCAACCAAAGACGTTCTACTACGAATATGCTGCTCAATCAACGCTTTCTTCTATGCAACGTGCGAGCTTGCATCAAATAGGCGCACGTGGACATATATGCTGATTCCAGATGTTTGCGCTGCGCATTGGTGATGTAGTCGCTTTTCAGTCAGGTTCTTAACAATTAAATCTTTTAGATGCTCTTGCGGAGCGCACGCACAAGGAACAATTTCAATTTATTCGAAAGCTTCACAGGTTAATGGGTGGACGTGCAGGTCTTCATACGGTTGAACGGCCGGCTTTACGTTGCAGAAGCAAAGGTGTAGCTTGTGTCACGATCTTACTACATGTACTTTTTTGGCTGATATTCTGGGGACACTAGCCTTTTCATGTAGCTTCTGCTAATGCGGCAGCATGCTCAGGTGTACTGTTGCTAGCGGGATCAGCGACATAGCGCGTAAGCCTACACTTAAAAACAAATTTAAAGTAATTATAGTGCTTAGGGTTTGTTACACGGTAACACTTCAAGCGACTCGAGAAAAATGCTGAGCGCATTGCACAAGACCAAAAAGTATCTTTAATTTTTTCCAACGAGGAAGTCAAGTCCTTGCAGCACTGCGAAGACTTCCAATCCGCATTTTACTCAGTTGCATGTATATGCGGATGCTTGGTGTGGCGCAGTCGTCAGCCAAACGGCATGTTTGAGTGTGTCTTTCATCGCACCTTGTGGACGACATAATCGATAGTAAACCTTCAATTAGGGACAAGAACTTATGCAGTCTTCTGAAGTTTTACATGCAAGCCCTAGGAAAGACGAGATCATACTGGAACTTAGTGTGATGCAAGCAAGCATATCCCTGTGACAATCGGCAATGCTTGGCGTAGATAAAAGTTAAGAGTGCAAACGCTGAAGCATACCTTCGAGATAATATCAATACAGAAGAGCTCGCAGTTGCGAGTTTACATGAGCACTTATCAAAGTATGAGTCCTGGATCATGGAGAAAGTTGCATATAAACTTTGCAGCTCCACTATCTGCGGCTTCACAATTTGATAGGCGACTTAGGCACCCGCATTCACACATTGTGGCGCCAGGCTTCGATTTTTATTCCAAGCTGGATTGTTTTGCGGACTTCATATTATATCAGTCGCACAACCAGAATTTTACTTTGCATTTGGAGTCAAACACCTTGAAGACAGTGCTGGCATTATTGTTTGACAAATGCCCCACCTGCAATGCCGTCATGACCCCACTAGTTAAGTGAAGCAGACTTGAACATCTACATAGAATTGAGAACAGGTAAAGCTGATCACTATCGCAGATTGGCAGTTGCAGCATACACACTAAAACTGCAACGGCTGCCTGATGGCTGACAGATTGCAAAAGTAGCCCAGTTCTTAAATTTACGCTTAAAATACCGACGAAGGGGCGTCTCTGCTTTGCTGTTATTGCACAAAAGACATTCTGAGATGCAATTCGTGGTGACATTGTGAAGATTTGCGACTCGTCTTGAGATTTATCACTTCTTCTCTGATTCACAAAACACATTTTGACATTCATTTCGTCGCGACGTTGCAAATGTTTTCCAAATCGTATTGAGATTCATCACTTCTTCTCTAGGTGCACCCATTCAATTGGTGTCAAAAGGACGCAACATAGCGTATGTGCTTCACTCTAACCTTCTATTCCCGGAGTCCTCATCAGGGGCCGTTGAAATAAAACTGTTCCTGCAAAGTTGAATATCTCGAACGTACTGTTCCTGAATTCTAGCAAGGACGTTTTCCGCTTTCAACCAATCTTCAGTTCGCTTCATTACGAAGTGCGCGCGATTCAGCTTCCTTGCTACAAGCTCGTACCAAAAGGGCAGCTTTCGTCGCAGCTTGCTCGATTTTTTCTCCACGTATTTTACAATTCGCTTGTGCTTCTTCAACATATCTAATATCTCCTCTGATCCGACCTTTAGTTCTTCGGCAAGGTTACAGACGCGAACCCCTAATTTGTCCTTTTTCCACTCGTTAGTCTCCTTCTGGTGATCTTTCAAAGTATATATCAGCTCCAACATGTAGGTGTGTTCCAGATGCACAGCTTTTTCCAAAAGCGTAGTACCATCATCCATGATATCTGATTTCTCGTATAGACGACTCTCCCAATTGCTCCGACGGAAGTAGCCGAAGCCCCATACAGCAAGACCCTCTATCAGCAACAAAAAGGGCAGAATGTAGCAAAAAGCCACGTGGAATCGCGTCATACTGGCACAATGCAGTGCTCTGTGTCCTGAACAGAGTAGAAAAATTGGATCTGGGACGGCGCTGGCTTTCCACAATTTGAAGGCGGGGGGGCATCTGTGGCACTGATCACATATATCAAGACCAAAAGAAGGATTTTTCCTACGTGGAGGCCGTTGCAAGCTGCAGTTGTGGCGTTGATCGTATATATGGGTCAAGACCAAAAGACGGATTCTTCATACTTGGAAATTGTTGCAAGCTGTATCTGCTGTAGTTGGATGCCCAGAGTCATATACAAACAGTCTCTCCAAGCAAAAAGTTTCCGACCTGCGCGCCGCCCGCTCGCTGCACGAATGCGGCACAGGATAGAAAGACAGCCGCGAGGATCCTTATAGTCGGACACGCACTGAGCATAGCCGATGCATCCTTCTCCACGAAATCTATGCTTTCAGTTTCTTTGTCGCTTTACGAGTTCAGAACCTGCACAATAACTTTCGTCCTTCCAGAATTATCCTCCAATGTTTGGATGTATACGGTATTTGTTGAGGCTGTTATGTGCGTATAGATGTATATATACATGTGTTTGCCTCCATTTATGTATACATGTAATCTATATATATATATATATATATATATATATATATATATATATATATGTATATAATATTACGTTCTCGAGTTTTTCGGGATTGTCGAAAGGCTTTCTCTCTCTCTCTCTCTCTCTCTCTCTCTCTCTCTCTCTCTGTCTCTGTCTCTCTGTCTTTGTCTCTCCCTCTCTCTCTCTCTCTCTCTCTCTCTCTCTCTCTCTCTCTCTACGTATATATATACATATATATACACGTAGTCTGCCTCTATATAGAATACCAGGTTTTCGAATTCTTCGGCGCTGGTGTTGGAAGTCAGTCTATTACTCGCCCTGCTCGCGACCGCCCGTTCCATTTTAGCACTAGTCGAGGACCCGTTATGGAAACTTCTGCATGCTAGTTAACACCACAAAACATCTTTGTAAGCAGGTGAAGGAAGGATGCCATATATCAACCGCAGCACGTGGCACACTTTCCAATCATGCCCGCCATTGTTGTATGTGGCGCGCTCATGTTTAGCTGGCGGGAGTGATGCTCTAGTATCGGTCAACACTTAGCACCTTTGGGGTCCACATGAATGCAGCCGACACTCAATGTAGTAGACGCAATTTTTGTTTAGCCACTCTGGTTTATAAGGAAGGAAATATAAGATCGTTGTTCGCAATCCTGTTCCACGGGGAGATCGATGATAAGGTTTCCTTATGTATCAGTCTTCGAGATTGAGCGTATTGTGGGCTTGCTCAAAGTTCAAATTCTACATACAGCGGATAGCGTGATTATGAGCAACTACATCACAAAATATCCATTTGTAAGCGTTTATCCAAGCGGCCTTACGTTCCTGATTGGTTGGAGCCTGTAGAAGTACTAAACACTGACCATGTATACAAACTTTACATCAACTTTCGATATGGTAGTGTAAAAATTCCAGAGGAATACAGGTCTAATCACAGATTTGTCAGCTTAAATCATGCATCTGTACATACAACACAAGAAGTAAGAGTTCTTACTCTCCTTTTTGTGGTGGACATTACGGAGGCCCTCTGAAACATTTGACTCATGATCTCATATCTATCACCTCCCTCGACACCTTTTCATATCGGCCCATGAAGGTCGCTTTTTTCCAAAGTTTTTGTGCTCACATTCAACAAACTTCAACTTCTGAGTAGTGAACTTCACGCCTCGTGTGCCGTAATATTTGATATGCTGTAGGTGTCATAAACAGGGAATATGACAAATTTAGAAACTATACCTTGCCACCTTTCGGGCAGACATGTTTAGAAGCATTCACTTCTTGCATTTCATACATCTATTCTATTACAGTGTGTGGTGCAGCTGAAATATAAAAATTCGGCAGTCTGCCATGAAGTACTACTCTCTATCCAGTCACAATACAACCAATTTCGCGCGTCCTTCAGCGAAGCTAAAACTCCGCAAAACTTTCGTGCCAGATGCCTACTAATAAACGCAATACTTACAGAATAACGGAATAATATGTTCTTGCCATTGAAAGCAACTGGAGCATATCAAAGCTGGCTTCGATTGCGTATTCGAAAGTTGTGCGTAAAAAACAGATAAGCCGGCGCTAGTCAAACTGACGACGCGGTTTACAACGCCGTAGGCAACGATCTTCAAAATTTTCCTATCGTTGGCATCGCCAATATCGGAGCCTCCTTCTCTTCTCTTTTTCCCACGATTGACAGCTGGAAATGTACAAAGTTGTTCAAGGATGTCATTTCGGTCTGTGCCTTCTCCTCTCTGAACAGGTAATCGGCCGCTTGCTGTCCCTCTTATCAGGCTCGGCACCCGTGCTTTTTTTCGTTTTCTATGCTCTTTTGTTATATCGTTCAGAAATTCCAAAGAAGTTACTGCTCGCAGAAGCGCATCATATTGATAATGTATATATACATTTTTGGTCTATTCTTTCCTCAATGTTTCACTGTCGGTTCCGCAAATGTATTCATAAACATATGCAAAGCGTCGCGCATACCTTGCTTCTACACTGTGCGAAAGCAACAAGCGCATAAAGGGTAAGGAAAAAGCATACCAACTAAAGTTGCTTGAAGAAACGCCTCTGGATTGCGTTGTTGTTGTATTTTTCTATGAGGTTTTGTCTCGACCCATTCTTGTGAAAGCAGCTCGGCATCAGCTCAACCGTAAGTCGATGCATATGAATTGTCAATCTCGGACTTGCTCTTACATTACATTCCCTACCACGCAATTTTTTCTATTTAAGGTTTTGTCTCGACCCATTCTTGTGAAAGCAGCTCGGCATCAGCTCAACCGTAAGTCGATGTATATGAATTGTCAATCTCGGACTTGCTCTTACATCACATTCCCTACCACGCAAAATAATTTAGTGGCGTATAACATGAACATAATTAGAGCTTTGACGTGCGGTGGAACGATGCCGAGTGTTCTGAACACACACCTTAACTCATGATGCCAGCGCCGAGTTCTCGCCAGCAGCTCACACAGTTAAATTCTGGTTGTCGATTTTTTACCAAAGCACTTGTAGTCACGTACTTGCTGCTACATAACATGTTTTGCCATGCGAAATTATCAGTAGCATACAACATGAACAAATACAACGGCTTGACGGCTCCGGGAGAACTCCGACATGCTGAACGTACTTCAACTTTCGTGATGCCAGCGCCACACTTTGATAATGAGAGAAAAAGACTTCATCCTTATCAATATATATACATATATATATATATCCATCCAAATATATATATATATGAATATATGTATATATTTGTATATATGTGTTTGTAGATCAAGTACAAATTTTTATCATCTTAACGGTTCCTTGAAGAAGGTTTTTTTAGGCAGCAAGTGTGGTTTCAGTCAATGAAAGAACGGCAGCATACACTTTAGAAGACCAAGGATAAATTGCTGTCTCGAATTTTTGTGCATAGAAGAGTGGTCAAGTTGCACTCAAAAATATGTTACTACACAATATCATAAGTCACTGCTCCTCTGCGCCAATAAATTGGACTGCATTCATGCTAAGTTCTTGAATAAACTATAGCTGAATATATCCAAATGATTTCGAGTATATAGATTTGAGCATATCATGCAAGAGTAAATGTGTAGCCGGCCATGAAACTATCGTTGCAATCACGTTTGAAAGTTCGTATTGTGAGTGTGCTGCCAGGATGCCGGAAGATCGGTCGTTGAGGCACATAGTACATGTCCAATATACTAACGCTTTACATTTTCATCCAGAACCGTTCATTTGTACGTGTAAATAGCGGCTGTTATATTAAGGAGCGTCGAAGTTTTCCCCCCAACTTCTCGCAAAAAACAGTGAGTAAAAGTTTTGTCAGTGAACGATCAAATCTATGGCTCACAAATCTTAATTTTTGCATTCCCTCTTCGTGAAAGTTACCGTAAAGCCTATACATTTCGCATATAAGTTGCCCTCCTTTAATTAACCGTATGAATGGGTGACGGCCAAAGAAACCCCACAAAGACAGTTCACACCAAGCCTTACGAGGCGTTAGTCGGCTGGTGTCAATGCTTGCTCACGACAGGATCCGGTACTTGACTCAATTTTCGTTCGCTGGATGTGAATATTTGATAGAAACTTGTAGCACGTTGTACATACGGCAAGGATTCGGCAGGTATATATTCATGCACTGCCTGCTAGATAGTCTTCATCGTGTAAGGGCTGCACAGCAAATTGGAAAGTTGACGGACCGATTCTGTGATCTAAAAAACAAATTGAACACACAGGAACGTTAAAATCTTTTCGGAGGCAATATTCATAGAATTGCAGTTCGATGCCTTCACTGAACTTTCCGTAATATATTGCGGCTTGACACTCCGCAGAAAGCCAGGAAGCAGCGATAAAGACATCATGCGTAAACAAGGCTGTATACACAATGAAGCACAATGGTATATATAACGAGTGCTACAACTGGAAATCACTTCTGCTCCGCTAAAATTGTCTCAATTCTCCTCATATGCATCTCCCCCTCGTCTTTTATGCTTGTCGTTCTTACTCATATATATCGCATCGAAGTCAATCAAACATAATCATGAGAGAACCCGTCAGCTTACAAAGTATTTGCACACATATTATTTGAAAGTTGGCTTTATAAATCCCGTGAGGAACAGCATATTTTGGCAGGTGCAACTTCTCGCTTACTTCACCATATTTTTAGGCCTGAATGACGCTCACTCTGGCCTTCCTTCGAAGCGTCGAACGCTTTTTCTCTTCCCACTTCCGGTCGTTTGAAAATTAATACTTTTTAGCGACCTGACAACACCTATCTCCGTAGAGTGCTTGAAATACCCCCGTTCAAAATTACTGCCTTTCATCGTCTCCAAGTGCAATTGAGCACTTCCCCCAATCATTTGACTTTTGCTGATCATCATTGTCTAAATTTTTC
>NW_028292807.1:0-31757 GCF_964252035.2 Podarcis erhardii | reverse complement strand
CTGCTTCTTTTCTTGAAACTTCTGTTGCAACTAAAATATTAAAGGCCATTGCGTTGCGGGCGCTGCCTTGTGCTGCTGTTGTCTGCGACTCAAGTAGTCGTGGCCGTTCCGCCTTTGCTGCTGCTGCTCTTTTTAGTCCGTCGTTACCTCCCTTTAAGGCTCGCTGGTTTTTTCGATGCATGCGGCATGTGTGCTACTGATGATGTTTTAGTGCATCCGCAACTGATCAAATCTAACGTTTCTGGTGGCGCTGCTGATGCACGCTGCATGTGTAGTGGTGCTCTATCATTGCGCTGCTGCTGCTAGTACTGCTTAAAAGGCCTGTTGTTGTTTCAGGCGCTAGGATGCATGCTGGCTCTGTACAACTTGTGCTGCCTATGGGATGGAAAATTGCGAGAATTATGATAACACTGTTTCCTGTTATTGCTGTGCATTATGCAGCACTGATTTGCAGTTCCCTATATACCAATCAGCGAATTGTATCACGAAGGCTACGACGTCGTGTCGGACGATCTTTCAACGTGGCCACCCAATCCCTTCTTTGAGTTTCTCGTTAACAATCCAGACCTTGCTGATATCTTCCTTCCCAAAAATATCCCACAAATGCTAAAAGTAGGTTTCATATTGTCTATTTCCGGTATATATATATATATATATACGTGCGTATATATGTGTTTGCACTAATTTTTCAATTGAAGGACTATATAGAAGAGAGTTGACTCAGTTTCAAGTTGTATATGCAAGAACTCGACGAACCAATTTCGTAAATATATAATATATATATGTATATTATCTGAATAAACAAAACTACACCTACACATCTATCTCAACATATATACTACTATCTGAATAGATATATCAATACGAGCGTCATATTGTAAGCGATATAACCGTACACACAACATATCAAACAACCTTTTGTGATCTTGGGACCTGGACGTATGCAAGTGTTTGGGTCCACTGATACAATTTGATAACAAATTTGAAGCTGTTGAACTTTTTCAGTGGTATCCCCCCGAGCTTCTCTATTCTTCACCGAACGTTCAATATTTTGTATGTGTGACTGAGCGGTCCTCGACCTATGTTCACATGTGTTAGTAAGTAAAAGGCACTTTATTATATACGTATATGGAATAAAGTTACTCAATTATACGTGATTATGTGGTCTTTTCTAGCTCATCTTTCTGTAACGCTGTGCACTCCATAGGGTGATGTATATATATACGCGTAGATATATATGTGTATTACCCTTGGGGCATAACTACGAACATATCATTTATGCAGATCGTTCACAAAATTAGGTACTACTGGTTCTTGAACTGGCCAGGCTAGCACACTGTGTGCGCACTAGGTAACGAAAGCTGCATACAGAAAGGCTGCTTTGAAGCTCTCCTTCGTTAGTGAAACAGATTCTAGCATTGCGTACATCCTCTACCAGAAGTAGTCAAACGTAACGTAAAGATGCGCAGGCGCTCTAGCTCTAAAAATTACATTTTCACAGCTCTGTGCTGCCGCGAAGTTACAAATTTGCATCAACACTTACTTATTTCATTGTGCGCATAGGGGCGATGGGTCACAGTAACGTGTCTATTCTCCAGGTTTCGACGAATTGCCTGTATCTACACAAATGCGTATACATGCGAGCTGTTGCATCGGAGTCAATGAATTTTTTTTTTAAAACGCAAATTGATCTACAATTAGAGAGAGCACGTTTCTCATCCGTTTTTCTCGAATCCGGCAGTAGAGTCTGCTCTGTTCATATATGTCTCGCATGGTCCGCGTAGCTTAGCTAGCAAATCCTCAACTCAGTGTATGCCGGCACAAATATACCTCTACGAAAGAATGTATATATATATACGTATGTATGTATAAACCTCTGCTCATCGATACGTTTCTGACATATATGTCTATATAGAGAGTGTCAATCTTTTTATGTTTACGTACGCTGTATACTTTGGTCTCTTGTTCATACGCGGTGGCTCCAGGTGAAGGTCTCTCCAAAGCTGCCGGCGAACAGAGAAAAGACATGGCGGCTAGCTCTTTATGAAACTTGGCACTCTCTCTTCATGCTTATATCTGAGCTTGCGAGACTTGATCTTCTATGGACATGGAAGAAAAAAAACAACGTTGATGATTTTATTCCTTTTTGGCGCCCTATTTCTGTCGGCGTTCACAAATTTATTCTGAGAAGTGGGTTACACAAAAAGCTCTCTATACAAATATATATATATATATATATATATATATATATAGATATTGATAAGTATAATTAAACATATGTGCACGCTTTTTTTACAATTTTTTGTGCGACTCGGAAATGTGAGTTCTATAAAAAATAAGCTCGTATATATCCACAAATGAGTTCAATCACGATATCGTATAAAATATATAGCTTTGTTTGAATATATGCCCGTGTATAAATATGTAAATGCGATCTTAGCACACACATAATATAAATCTAAATCGGTCTCTCTTCATCGCCTGAAGCGAGGAGCTAAACAGCTAGATGATATCATTATGCTGAGTCTATTCTTCAGAAGGTAAACTGTATAAATTTTATTTTCTGGAAACTGCAGCTGCAGCTGCTTGAGAAACTGTCGCCCAATATATAAAATATATATCTTGTATAAATGTAAAAAGTGATCGAGTACATGTCTCCTTTGATGCATTTTAAAATACGAGACTTCTTAAAAGTATCCAAACTTGTACTTAGACTTGTTTACATGCAGAATCCTGTCTGAAAACAATCATCCGTGTAGGTTCAAAACACAACTTTTTAAGGGTATGAATATATGTATTCTTTCCCGTAACAGTTCTGCATTCGTTGTGTGAGAACGCCTCGAACAGTGCTAAATTTGTATATATATTTATATGTACTTCTGTACATGTGACTTATTCGAATGCTACTCAGCATATATATACATATACAGAGATAAATGTATTGGTATAGGTTTGTAATTGAATCATTGACATATAGATACAATCCCACATTATATATATATACATATGTATGTGAACATGTACATGGACAGAAGGTGGTCCTATCAAACGTATATATTTATATATATATAACTGTACTTAATATTTACGGGCCCTATGTGCGAGAGCATCGCTCAAAAATCTCATACGTGCATTGAGTAATGGTTTACGTGCATTTGAGTGTGAGTGGACGTGCACGTGTTCATTCGCCGACTGCGTCATTTCCAAGTATGGCCCCTCTAGCATAGCGCCATGACGTATATATATAGATCTATATAGGTACATATGTGTACACAGTCAGGCGGTCTTTGCACTTGTAGAAACAATTCTACTACTATCACGAAGCTCTTGAGTTTATGTCTATATGAAGAAGCACATCCTTTCAATTTAACGTCCCGGACAATCAATATGATACATCAGTCATAAATAAAGCGATTCTTGTGCTCAAGAACTCTTACGGTATGCGCATATTGGTCAGTAGTAAGAGAACTTCTGTTCGCTGACGCAACGCGTGCGCTCCCACATATGTATGATTTATGTACGCGTGCGCCGGAACAGTCTGATTAGACAGCACAGTCTTTTTTCTTCATGAAGATTGATCCGCTGACGTCTGTATGCGCTGCTGATATATGTAGTACACCTACAATTATATCTTTATTTGTATTTATACGTATGTATGTATACATATCATATGTATATCTTATCTGAGTTTATATGTTCTTTCGTATATATGATATGTGAAGAAAATTATGTCGAGTGTAACGCTTATATATATATTTGCATTCATCGGAATGACGATGTCCGAAGATATCTGATGTGTAAACTCCTTCGAGTCGTACGAGTACATTCTCTGTCCGTGTGTATTTTACTGTACAGAACCCGTGCGATATGCAAATGAAGTGTGGCGGTTCAAGAATATTGATCCGGTCACCTATCGAGTACGCTGCCACGCTGAGGGTCTATTTATTTACTCTGGATCTCGCAGTGCTGCTGACGTTGCCTTTGCTGCAGCAGCAGCCAATAGCAGCAGCAGCAGCAGCGATGTAGCAGCAGAAGAAGCATGCAATCCATTTGAGTTACGGACGCCACCTTCAAAAGGCTCGACAAGAACCTCAATTGACACAACCACTGAAGATCCACCACAGTATGGAGATTCAGTCAGTTCGTGGAACTTCCTCACTGAAACGCTCTACGCTGGATTGAGTCCTCCAAACAGCGAAGAAAAGTTTACCGAATCTGATCAATCCTCATCCAGATGGAGCTTTCCCGTACGTGGCACATATGTGTGAACATATACCATCGATAATCACAAAAGAATAAAAACGCTGATAATCCACACGTATATACGTGTGTCTTATATATGGGAGCTTCGGCTCGCGTTAGAGATCTCGAGTCGTATACATACATATACATATGTGTATATATAGACATATACACTCATGTATATATATATATATATATTTGCTGTGTGCTGGAGCTTCGAAACCAAGACACCGCAGCATCAGCAGCAGCAGTATCACATCGTAGCACCACTAGCGAAGCGAAGGGCTACTACGGTACTGACAGCGACTTCTTTTCCAGTAGTGCTAACAGCGCAACACAATGACGCTAACAATAGCTGCAGCGACAGCAAGGGGGCGATAGTCCTCGAAGGTTTGATAAGTGGAGTCAAGTGAAACTAAAGCAGAAAGAACACACTGACGTAAGTTCACGTCAAGCAAAGAATAGAGACAAACGCAGTTGTTGCAGCAGCAGAATGAGCAACCTGTGCTTCCAACGATTGCATAAGGTTCCAAATGCAGCAACACTTTGAACAGCAGCACCATCGTACACTATGAATGCTGGAGCGACAGCAGCATCCGTGCGAATGAAACACCCTTTTGGATCTTGCGCAGAGCACAGGAATAGGTGAACGAGCGAGTAGCAGCAACAACAGAATAAGCTTGTGCACAGCACACACGCAACAACGCACACGAGAAAGATCTAAATCTAGACACGACAACTGCAGCAGAAGTCATTCAAGCGATTATTTCTGCAGCAGCAGACGCAGCACAGAAGTCAGAAACCCAGGCCGAAAAGCCACAGCACTCTATTTCAGTGTGACGACAGACCTGCCGTCTGCTAGCGTACTGGTTGTACAGGAAATATGCCATTTTAAAAAAATGTGAGTTTGCCCAATTTGTTTGCGCTGTTCATCTCAGTTTGCAGGTAAACCAAAAAAGCCGATTGATCCTTCGGCATCCGGAAGGAGCTGTGTTCCACACACAGAATCCATTCATTATTTTTACCAAAGCCAGCGTCTAACTATTCATCCAGATAGATGCGGCATGGATGCTACATACGACTACGTACATGAAGCTCCTTTCTCTGTGCTACTGATCCCTGCTTCACTAGAGAAGCGAGTAGAGCAGATGCAGGAGGCCAAAAATCAAGGCAAAACTGGATACGACACAGCTGAGCAGCAGCAGCAGCCCTTCCACATGCTCATGCGCGACGGCGTTGGTGTATTCGGAGATCTGGCCCACGCTGTCTGGCTGTATGGACCAACTTCACACCCGAAGGTATAAAATGTACAAAAAGTCTACAACAATATGAGAATAGTTGTATATTTGTAGATGTATGTTTGCAGCTGCTCACTAACGTAGCTGGCACAGCTCCGTGCAGGTGCAGCTGCTTTTTATCGAAGCATTTACGCTAGCGCCACATCTACTGTTACTGTTAACACTAGAACTAGTTTGTCTCGCAGTGTGCTTGCTGTTGTGATAGAAAGCAGCCGTTACGGTGATGCTCTGGCCGTTGATGCTGCTCGTAGTAGCGGTTGTTGCGTCTTTGCTGCAGCTACTGATGAAAGCGAGTATTGTGCAGCAGCATTTTTGCTAATGCTTATTGAAGAAGATCGAATATGTTGCTGCTGGCTGTAACGAATCATGCAGCTGCGACTATTTTGTACATTCCAACTCAACCGTAGCGAACGCATATATATGTATATATATACATACACAATATATATATGTATTGTTTTTTTTCTTCAAGCTGTCATGCTGAATTTGATGGTGCAGATGTGGCTCGTAAATCGGACTATGGGCCCGCTAGAACATGAGCCGCTGTTAAGCTCCTTGCAATCAGCACGCATGCACAGAGGCTATCGTATGCTTTTCCGAACTTCATACAAGCCCCAAATGGACCGCTTTATCGATGCTCTGTTCGGTCGAAGAGGTGGCAGCTATCATGGTGCATCTGTCTCAGAAAGTAAAAGCAGCTCAGAACCTCAACGATCGATGCCGGAAGAACAGCAGTATGAAGCAGATGAGCAGGGACTGCTGCAAGCGGCTTTTTTGGGACGTTCACAAGCAAAACCTTTCACTGTGATATTTGGTGGCCATTCACAAGGGGGTGTTGGTGCTGCGATTTCTGCTCTTTATTTTGCTAGACGCATGCAAGAACACATAAATGAAAGCACCGTTAGAATTTATGTTACTACCTTCGGATCGCCATCGGTAAATAAAGCAGACCAGATAGAAATGAGTGTGCCCAGATATCCAACGCGTTATTGAGTTTGATGTGTATATAGTTTTTTTTCATGTGTAGATCTGATGCACATTTTTGTTTGTTTGCTAGTATAGAGCCGGTAGTGTGCCTTTTCAGCTGTATCATATATCCATATCTCAAGTATATATAGTATTGCATCTCATGCGCAATTGTCAAATTGGCGAGCACGCACGAGCCAGCTAGCTAATCACTGACGCTCACATTTTTTTTTCCTGACCGCAGGCTGTTGGACGTTTGTGAAATATTATAGGAATTTCAGCTGGCTATGAATGATAGTCTTGAGAGAAATTTATTCATAAGGTTACAGCTATATAAGTAATGTCAAATACATGCGTCTAGTGTATAATCGATTTCTGTTAACTGTATTCGACGTATATGTTTCAAATTTGCATGTCTATCAATGTATATATTCTAGCACAACTTCACCTCATTACATAATTTTGAGCTGAGAAGATGCCTGTCATTGAGTTTACTAGCATATACACAAGTATACATACCTACAGATATACATATATCTATATATATATATATATAAACATGTATATACAAGCACATACACTTATGCATATACACTCTTTCTCTCTCTCTCTCTCTCTCTTCTCTCTCTCTCTCTATATATATATATATATATATATATATATATATATATATATGGGGCTATACAGTTCTTCGGAATGCGTAGCTTGAGATCTTCAGAGATAAATTCGCAAGAGTTTGCCAACATGCAGTAGGATTTACGGTGCTGCAGTTTAATTTTTTTTTGTTTTTTCTTTCCTCTCGCTATGGCTGCTGCTGTTATTGCTCTGTCTGTGGATTCAGTGGTGCAACGAGGAGATGTACGAAGAGCTGAATGCTTATGGAGTATTGATACACGAACTAGCTGCTTCTGGTGACCCCGTGCCCCCAGTGCTTGCGAACGACAATGTCACTGGCCTCACTGCACATCGAAATATTGTATCAGTAAGTTGTCAATCGAAGTTGTCTCATATGGCCTACTTAGGTATAGCTAGATTTACTAGATTTGTGTATGCGGAGCGACATACGCACATACGCTGCTGTTGCCACCATTTACCTATGATTGACCAGCAAAAATCGTATTTTCTTTGCGTCTATCAAGCTTTTGGGGTGTCTGATAAGATCTTTTTTCAATGTTTTTTTCTCGGCACTTAGAATCTCAGCAAGCTGCAGCATCCGAGTTTGTCCAATTTAAGCTAATAGTACATACCAAAGTATATATTAGCGTGTGTATATACATAACATATATATATATATATGTATATATATACATACATACCTGCATGTACATACGTTATACAAGTACACTTGATTGAACCACTATTGCTGTTCCAGTGAGCGAAGTAGCTGCTGTATCAGTCGCACCGCATACAGCATCAGCAGCTGTAAGGCGGTTATATAGCAGCTATTTGGACAAAGCAGAAGCAGCAGCAATAAGCGTAGGAACGGCACCCGAGAGACATACATATATATATATATATATATATATACATATATACACGCACACACCGAGCAACGGCGGAAGCAGCTGATGAACTAGCAAAAAAACCGGATGACTACACTGAAGCTTCGCTTAACAGCGGGAAGCCACGTTAAACAATACGACATGCTATCGTATAACAGCTACATTACGTGAATACATATACATATACAATATATGTACATATATGCCCAAGTACCAGACAGCAGTGGGTGCATTATTGGCAGAAAAGCAGTGAGAACATACTTGCAGCATAAATCACAGCGCTGAGACGTGTCACTCGTTGATTTCTCACTGTTATCAGCTTGACGCAGAAGAATTACTAAAAGTCAAGTTCGAAAAACCGTTCTTTTTTGATGGCTCAATCTGGAAAAATACCGCGGATCAAGTCTCTACGAAGATGAGACTTTTGGGAATGGCTTTGGGAGTAGAAGCGCTCACTGTAGGGCCTATGGATATACGACTCGCTCACTCCGAAATGTACAGAGCGTGCCTCAGTCTTATGAGCGGACGCTATACCCAGCTCCGGTACCTTAACAACACATATTATATATATATATATATTCATGTATGTATATAATTTGTGTATAATTTAGTGAAAAGGCTTCAGTAAGGGATTATGCAGGTAGAGAACGCTTCTGTATCTTTCATTCCAGGTATGTCGGTGAAAAAGTCCCACGTCAAAAATTTTGACAACGAGCATCCCCCTAAATGTATGCACATATGTATAATGAAAGGCAGCAGCAAGTGTAGGTTGAAGTCTTTTTGCATACGGGTATATAAACATCTAGACCAACTTTAAAATTTTTTCAGATGGCCATATATGTACGTATGTATACACTTATATATATATATATATATATGTAAACCTTGACCATTTAACGTATATCGTTATGTTATGAGTGTTACGTAGATACACGCAAGAATGAAGACACATGTTATCACATTAGAAGGAGATATCTGAAAATACAAAGCATTTTTCTGCCAAGCGTGTCCTAGAGAAAGTGCAAAATTTGTATCTGTTATAGTAGACCAAAACACATATACAAGGGATGGTTTGATCTTTGAGATATCACAATCTTATCTTGCATAGTTTTGTGTTGCCTACGTCAGTATCGTGATTTTTGAAGTAATATGTATACAATATACATATATAGATGTATATACATGTATACGGAGATCGTTGAGAATTTTGGCACACGCGTGCGCGCCCGGGTACCTCAGACGCAATTTGCACAGTCTTTCTACAGCTTATGTCTTAGATTATACATATATATATATATATATACATATGTATACGTATACATATAAACATATACATATATACGTGTATAGAAACGCTGTTGGCGTGTAGACTTCACATGTTTGTGGAAAAAATTTCAACCTCCTGCATCGTTTTTCCGTATATAGCTTGGATTATCTTTTCTGATAACGGGCTTGACTAAATGATCCTTCAAATGCTGCAGGTGGGGAAGCAGTTTAGCTGCGCCGCTAGCTGTGCACTTTTCCCGCATGTCAGCTTTAGTAGCGGAGGGCATGCGTGCAAATCAGAAAGGCTTCCAGAAATTGATAACTAAAGCATACAAGGAAAAGAATTTTTTTCTGGCAAAAGTGGCGCCTGGCTGGAGCCCTGGTCAGGATTTCGTGACAAAGACACTTCTCCGACATTGCAGCAGAAGCCGGGGCTCAAGCTGTCAGAGGAAAGCAGCTTTACCGAGGATGAGGAGCAGCAAGAGCACTCTTCTTCTAATGAATTGACGTCGGCTCTAAGGCCGCTGAGGAATATGTTTGAAAAGATCCGTTTTCAGTTTTTCTTAAGCAAGTAGGGTTATACATTGTTCCCTGCCTTTCTTATGGTACCGCTGCTAGGTTTTAATGTTGCTGCTGTCTGCTCATGCTGTTATGGGGGTACGAAAATCGGCTTAAATCTAGTGCGGTGCCGGTTGCCCTGTGTGCGTTCGTTCACTTCACTTTTGCACAATTCTGTTTCCTCTGCTGTCGCTGACGGAGAAAGTCACAATATATATATATATATATATATATATATATATATATGCTTCAATATTTGTCAACTTCATGTGTACGTACCAGTATATATATATATATATATATGTATATATACACACACACACATTCAGTATGTATGTTTATGGAAGGGACTGCTTTTGATTACTACATTCTCGTGGTGCAAAACACTGTTTTTGCAGGTGGACCTTGCAGGGGTTTAAAAAAATAAACACTACAGTGGCTTTTATGTAATTAAAGCATAATAGTACATATTCAACTCACACATATGCACATGCCTTCCTGCACTGGTATGACCTAGTGCATATATACAAATCTACACGTCCTAGTAACTACTTGTGTAAAAAAGAAAGTATGCAGTGTTTGTACGCATGCACTTATGATACTATATCTGGACAGTGTTTCTGCAAAGTTTCATGGGTGTGCATTGGCAGTTTCACCTGTGAATATATATATGCGTGTGCATTTCTCGTCTTCTCAGGAACTCTGCTTCAAAGATTCTTACGGTGTCGCAAAAAGCAAGGACTCGATCTCGTTCGTTTGTCCTATTGCTCTAGGAAAAATATGATACAGCCTTATACACGTAGTATATATACATATAAATATATTTACGTTTATATATGTACAGGTGGTCGACTTTGGGTTCGCCAAGGCTTTGGTCTCAAAGAGTTATAGTTGGTAACGGATAGGTAGCTACATATATGTATATTCATATCTCACACACAGGTTTATTGAATCAGTATACATTTGATACAATTGCAAATTTTATTTTAGGTACTTAATGTATTATATAAGCACACACTTTGTATATATTTTACCGTCGACAAGTCATTCACACCAAGTTCGATCCGTGTGCTTTGAGGAGTTATAGCGCCTCGTGTTTATTGACGCTGCAACAGCAGCCGCAAAAGCAACAGCAGTTCTACCAGAAGCAGCAGCACCAACATCACTGCCACCTACAGCATTTTCGCTGGGAGATCTGCTCGTACACTGGGATTTGTAAGATTTCCAAGATACAGTGATTATACAGAAAGCGACAAAGTGTAACTGCAAAATAGTTACGTGATCTTACCTTGAATTTTATGAATGGCTTTTCGAGAATTCATTCGAGTGCAAGTGAGTGTAAAGTGCTTGCGTTGCAATTTGATAATTAGAACAAATTTATCAGGAAAATTTGAAAGCAGGAGAATTCACCAAGTGATTTTGCATGTTGCAATACGATATGGTATTGACAACGTCCCATAAAATGTGTTTTAAGTGACACAAAAAATTTATAAAACTTGATGCTTCGAATTCACAATCAGCATTGATTATGCCGTGCAGTTTTACCACGTGCATTATCGTCATCTAGAGCTTTGTATACACAACAGCTTTCTTTTTCTTTTGCATATGCTCCTTGATATAGAAATTTTTCAACATCTAATCCTTGCGAATATCAAAGCGAATATGTGAAGGGGCACTAAAATCAACAAAAACCACATACATTCCATTCAAAGACGTGGTAATGAATAGCTGACTGACGTATATCGAATGAGCTTTTCCGCTCTCTCGCTCTTATACATTCTTTTTATGCTGAGTTACCGCAGCTTTAGGATGGGTGGTTGATTGAATTACTCTACCTCATTACGCTCGGAAAAAAAAACATTTCCTACCTTTTGAGGTTATTGTCACGCGTTAGATGCCGAAACGCCTTACCACGAATTTGTAAATGATAAACGTTGTATATTTTTTCATAACTATTTTTGAATAATAAATGTGCTGGATTTTTTTAGCTCTTATGTAAGAGCGATGATTTTATCATATTTGTATGAAAAAACAAAAAAAACTATGTGCTCGATGTTTCCTCATCTTGGACAACGCATGTCTATGTGCTAATCTGTGGATTATTCAATCGTATTTTTTTGCGAAATTGCATAGCATGCGTCAGAACAGTCTACGTATGCTGTACTCGAGTAAATAAAGTGAATGCATATGCCCTTCAAGATTTTTTAGTATTGTTTTGACTGCTGCAATGAATACATCTCTGCGTGAGCTACAAGTACGAGAAACATTGTAAAAGATGAACTTTTCATCGTCACACTGTCATTGACGGTTGCAGCAGCAAATGCCGGAATTATCAGTGAATCTATAAAAACGTATGCTGGAGGACGTATGAGATGTTGCAACAAAAATTTTTCATCACCATCACTTGATACGCACTCACATTTTGGGGCAAAGGCTGGCACCGTAGGAAAGCGCAGGTCCGCTCTCCTTTACGCTGCAGCAGCTGCATATGCACAATATCACTGAGAATCACTTTTAAATGCACATCTGGTTTGTACTTCTTTGTGCACAGACAAAATACGTGTTGTGAAAATTGTGAATTTGACGCGGTCAAGATGGCTATTTTTTAAGCGTTATAAGCTAGTTTGTGTACTCACAGTGCATTATGTAGGGCAACAGTAATCACACCGTTGAATTCTGCTGCACTCATTACTGCGGGAATAGCAGGGGCCGCAGCGGCAGCAGTGGAATAACAACAGGAAGTGCAAGTACAGCAGCAAATACGAGATGAGCAGTAAGGTCCGCTGCAACAGGAATAACGGAAAGAAAAACTAGCAGCAGCAGAACAGTCTAATTATTGGGGCCAATCCAGGTTTTTTAAGATCACGAGAACATATATATATGGTATTCATGATTTCTGCGAACTTGTTTTAAGTAGAGCATCTTTTTCAACTCAATCTACGCAGCGAAACCGCACACGCCGGTATTCAAAGACCATTAGGGATGGAAAATGCGCCTGAACTTTCGCAATGTGCAGACCAAATCAAAATTGATACTTTGCTCTATCTATTTGAAAAAAAAATTGTTACGCACGTATATATTATCGCATCAGCTTTCCAGGGAAATCATGTGAGACGCGCAACGAGTACAACAGCTGTATAATATTTGTTGAAGTGAAAGGTACCACCACTCTCTAGCGCCAACTTCTGTTTATGGTAAATATAGTTCGCACTGCATTTATATATATATATATATATATATATATATGCGTAATGCATATTTATGTCTGCGTTTACGAATTCGTTTACTAGCTCGTACGCAATAAGAATTCGAAATTGATACACAAGCATATATATATATATATATATATATATATATATATATATATATATCTATATACACGCCTACACCTATACCCGGAGAATATTTGTAATCAAACGTAGTACAAGTGAGAAGAGAGAGTGGTGAATCAAAAAGAGAGATAAAGAGATATCGGCGCAAATTCGTAAGAAAACATGTTGCATAAGAAGCTGACCTTTTGGTTTACGGTAAAATAGATTACTTGTCCTGCAGCAATGAAATTATGCTTACCGCTCCGCATGAGAAAAGGTATGTTAGGGTGTAGCTTTTTCTCTGCTGCAACAGTAACGTATCAATTTTTTTTTTTCGTTGTCTTTACTGAGGATTAGATTTTAATTGACAACTGTATAGACGTATTCAACCGCTGCAATTCATATTCCAGTGATGGTACGTTCACCTAGTGACAGTAATAAGTAAATTTCACCAAGATTGTGCGCTATAAACTCGCCTGCTGCTTTTATTACACTAAGATGCACTAGCATCATATTACCATCTATCGACACCTGTACAGAAAATTACGAGCAATTGTGCGGAGCCCTCTGCTGCACTGCCAACAGCGGTGCAGAAGTTCCCGCAGGAAAAGCTTTGCAGTTGAGTGTAACATGGTCAATAGGTCTACGTGCTTGTATCAACTAATTTAAAGGAATATTATGCTTATACTTGTAGTCTCAAGAAGCATATTCTCGTGACTAAGAACAATATTCATTTCAGAACTGTGATCCTGCTGACGTAGAAGCCGGTTGTTATTTGACTGTTTACTCTTTGGATCTTCTGCACGTCGGAAAAGGTACTTCATCGCCTCTGCAAACAACAGTAGCGTTTTAAAGGCTACATAAAGACTAGCAATAAATTTCCGACTAACAAGGTAACGTTGGGTTTTCTACGCCTAAGATGATGAACACCAAATCTCGGTAGCTGCAGATACATGCTTTACACCTCTTAGCAGCAGGGTGAGTGTTTGCATCATCTAGATGCAGTTACACAGCGACAACGTCTGTTGAGAACTCCTTGAACGCCGGCATGGATGCAGAGCTTTTATAAACAAAAAATGTATTTGTCGAGCTTCAGACACGTGCAACCAGGAATTCTTAACTATTACATTATAATATATTACGGCTTGTTTACATCGGTGTTGAATACAAGTAAATCAACGCTAATACTTCTACAGATAGGATTTAGAAAGCAAATACGAAAGGTAAGCTCAACTAAGCTGTCAGTATAATTGCTGAGATTTAGACTTCGATGCTTATCAGCGTTGATATTGTGACAGCCGTCCCTGCACTGCTGAGTTTTCTGCAAATTTGCACCTCCACTGTTCTGTTGATTTCATGCTGCTGGTAACAGTTCACGCCACTGTTGTGCTTACGTCGTCCAATGCAAAGCCACCGCCGCCGTTGATTCGACAGCCTTGTGCATGATGACTCTGAAACTATATGCGTGTACCTGCTACACATATACATAAGTATATATATATATATACATATATATATATATATATATATATACAGACCAATAGATATAGCGGCTATATACGTAGGTGCTGCGCATGTGGCATTCTTGCATGCTTCTGCTGCGCGCTGAGCAGATGTACTTACATTTGTGTTGATGTGTACTCACATCGGTGTGCAGGAACGTGTTGTATGCATGAAAATTTGTCCAGACAAGCTTTCTTTGCTACTACGGTAAAACCAGGCGAAAAGAAGCAGACATATGCGCAGAAGCCGCTTATTATTTGAGATCTCTGCGAGACGTATAAGATTTTCAAGATGAGTATTTAGAGGACGCTGCTGTGAAGAACCAAAAACTACTACGTCTACTACAATATTCGGTAGTCGCCACGCATGAGATGCGATTCTGTATACTTGCGTTGCGTACTCTCACGCATTCTCCAACCTACATATATTTGTCTATGTATATGTTTTTGACGCTTGTACCAGCATTGATTCCGTTTGTATACAGTGGTCGTGTGAGGCGGCAACATACTGTAAAAGAAGCAACAGCATAAAATAGCAGGCGAATATACCAGCGAAAAGCGAAGGTGAACAGCAGAAAGCAGCAACAGCAAACTTGAGTTCCAGCAACTGACGGATACAATAGACAAGAGGGAACAACGGCCGCAGCACACAAAAGATGAAACAGGTGCTACTACTGCTGTGCGGAACTGAGTGGGTAAAGCCAATTCCAACCATAGCAGCAGAAATTGACTGCGCAAATACCGAATACCTATAGCAACAGCAGCAGCGCCGCCGCATAATGAAAGTAGCATCAGCAGCGAGTGACGAGATACCTTTGCGCCGCAGACAGCAGCAACTGTGACACCGTATAGTAGCAGCGGCATCTATGCACAGAATTATGCTGAGTTTATATAGTGCCGCACTATTATTGCATGTCCTGCTGTAGTGCCGCAAGGACTGTTCTCGTTCCGCGACGCATGCTGCTGTTTAGATTGCGGTCTGTATGCTGCAGCACTTGCTGCATTGATGTTGCATCAGAAAGAGCCAAACATATCCCAAGCAACATTCACACCAAACTCTGGAGAAGAAATTGGATGCTTTACATTGATTCACTTGCATCCAAACAAAAAGACATGTCTGCATACACGCACGGTCTAGGAGTGACGGAAGTAGTCCCCCCCATTTTTACATGTAAGCAGACGTTGTGTTCATATATTTCTGCTACGGAAGAGTAAGGGGCTGACCCCAGCTTTAAAATGCACGCAGCTGCTTGCTGCTAGTGCACAACTGAGTACAAGAAGAACCCATCTCAAAACGAACAACTGGATCCACACCTATATGTGTCAGAGCCTTCTATTCATATATAATGTGCGAACACAACAAGAAAATAAAGGGAAATACATTATATCCGGATAAGTGAAACGAGTATTTAACAGAGTTTCATTAGACAAGGACTTCACCCATGGAAATGAGTCTGTGTACATGGGTTGACAGACTAACAGCAGTCTGCTTCACATCCGTCGACGTGAAAGAGACACCAACAACAACAAAGACAGAAGGCCAGCCGGGAAGCCAGGCGTACTGAGCATTTGGGAACTAGCAACTACAGCAGAAAAAAACAAAGTTGAAAAGGCGTTAACTACTGAATGCTGCAGTAGGCTTGGCGTCTTCGGGTGGTGGATGGCTCAGCCCCCTGAGCACGAACAACCCCGAGAAACTGCCTGTTCGACCGAAACAACAACAGCAATAATCGAAGATTCATTGACGACTAACTAACTAGTCCAGGTATGATGCTAATCAAAACAGCAAAAGGAATGCAGCCACACAGAGTCGACGAGAAAAAGAATAGCAGCAGCAGCAGCTTTGTAGAGACGTCTCAGCACGGCACAAAACAGTGCCGAATAGCTACTTTTCTCAACTACACAGCAGTTTCTTCGCACCGCAGCAACAAAGTAGCCGTCACTCCACACCCAGAGCATCAGCTTTGAAAAGAAGTTCAAACCAGAAACCCTGCCAAAGAAGAATGGCCAACAGCATCTTATACGAGGTGCAATAGCAGTGACGGATTACTGGAGAGCCGCACCAACAACAGAGAGCAGTCAGGCACATGAAGCCAGCACCGCCGAAACACTATATATCAGAGCAGCAGCTAGAAAAGCTCCAACACCTTCATACGAAATAACGCTAGACACAGACGAAACACAACTGATATCTGACTGGAGACAAGCCCACACTGTTGTGCATGCAGTTCTGGGAGCGAACGAGCTCCACAAACAGATACCTCTTCCCCAGTGAGGTGAATCAAACTCTCTCATTTGGTGTTGTAGAAGCTACACTCTTGAAGAGAGACACCTCAGCATAGACTGTCTGAATCTGCAAGCACCATCTTCAAGACACATATCCAGAAAGTGCAAACAGCAGCAGCAGAGCAGCTGACACCCATACATATACATACATATATGTGAAGTTTATTGCAGCACATTTTTGACAAGCGAAGACTTACTCAAACACATCCGGCCGAATTTCAGTTAGGAAAGTTCGATTGGCCCACATCTGTTCATCCAGCAAACTCTGATTAGCAGCCAGCACTTTCATGGCTTTGGCATCCTAAAAGCAGCAGCAACAAGAAAAAAACACATCTCCAGCAAAGCTTTTCAACCCAAAAAGCAGCCCAGCAGAAATACGTAGTAGTGCCCAACAACACCAACACAACACACAGCACAGCACAGCAGCTCAAGAAACAGACAACAAGGGCCCCAACGCAGTGCCACACACGATGCAATAGTTGAAGTGTTTTCTTTTTACACAGAAGCTTGTGCGACTCTGGCTCTTTCAGCATCTGCAAGCTGTGCAATTCAGCCTTCTCGAACTGACAAAACTAGTCTCAAATCGAAGCTGCTGAACACTCAGTATCTGTCTGGCCTTGACCTTTTTGAAACAGCAGCACTACCTTTAGTACGGGAACAAGAAAGTCAGTCAAGTGCCGCTACAACTTCATAATATCACCAGCAAGTTGACCACATAGTAGACATCAGTATTAGCGCTGCAAGCTCAGCAAAGCATATACAAAGCGAACAGCAGCAGAACCAAAGGCACCAAAGACAGACACGTGGGCATTTCGAGAGCAGAAAAGAGGCAGCAGCAGAGCCAACAATACTACTGAAAGAGGCAACTGCAACAACAGAAAGACAAAGAATTCTACTAACTAGAATAAGAAAGCAGCGCCCACAAACAGGAGAAGAGAAGCGACGGAAAAGAGGACGAGACCGCCATCTCTGCAGCAGCAGCGGATTTCACAATAGATGGGAGAAAGGCTAGAAGAACAGCAGCAGAAGTAGAGGCCAGAGCAGCAACAAAACACATACAACACAGCAGCTAAATGATAAAAGATCGCTTCTCGTGTGTGGTGTACATGGTTTCTCCCACAAACAATGTCCAGCGGCAGTGTAAAATGTTGCGAAGAGCGACGACGACACAAAAAATCTTTTTTATGTACACACGGAAATCTGTACACTCTTGTAGTAAACGAAAAGCGAGCTCAAAGAATCATCTACGTGAATCTATCTCTATACAGCAGTGGTGTGGAGCCACTTGTGAATGAGCGGGTTTGGCGTGCTGTTGCAGCGCTGGTGTCTGCTGCTGGATTTTGCAGGCATCTACAAGTGAAACACGCGAACACACATAATATATTCAAATGTATGGGTACGAATTTCCAGGAGAAGTGCAATTGTTTGGTCTTCTTCTCCTTCTGCCTAGCAGCAGTAGTGGCAGTAGTTGGAGTAGCGTCTATACCAGTTGAAAAGAAGCAGCAGCAGTAGGCTGCCAGTATTTGATGTACTGATCAATGCCACTGGTGGCCAAAGAAGTTGCGAAGGGATGAACTGCCACGCAGTTCACGTGACTTTCGTGGCCACTCAAGATGTTCACAACTTTTCCTTGCGCATGCACAACAGCACAACAAATATCTCAGAACCCCTGATATTAATATATATATAATACTCCATATACATATATATATATCACAATTTACCAGATATGTTTCCACTACCACCAGGAATACAGTATTAGCAGCAGCAAAGACTCGCACACCTCCATCAGCACCGACACTTCCACGTCTATGAACGAGGAAAGCGCCAGCACCGTCACGAAAGATTCGCAGCACACCAACCCCACCAGCATCAATATCAACAACAAGCAGTGAGAATGACTTTTTCTTCACCAGCGAAAACAAGAAACCACCACAACAAAAACAGCAGCAACACAGAGAGAGAAAAAGCGCAAAAAACTAGCGGCGAAAACAGCACGAAAGACCGAAAATATGCAAACTTTTACACCAGCACACACAGAACAACTCCACCACAGACCCCCCAGACACCTGAAGCAGGTGTACGTACACTCCAGTACACACACCCACCACATACACACACACACCTACAGTCAAAATAAAAAATCAGCAGGGTAGAACTTCCACAATGCACCAGTGCAATTACTGCAACAAAAACAACAACTCTGACAGCTAAAGCATGTAAAGATACACTCACACACCATCGATTTCGCAAAAAAGCACAAACAAGAAAACAGAGCAGCAAACACGAGAGTCACAAAGAAGACGGCACCACCACAGAACTCAACAGTAATAGTAGTAGAACTACTACTACTACTAGTAGTGAGGAAAGTAGAAGCAGCTTTCTTTTGTTGAATGAAAAATCAGGCCAGATAGCCAGCAGCAGCCAGTCCACAAAGAAGTTGCGAGAAATCAGTCAAAGCAAATGAGCGACTGCATGCAGCAGCCGCAACAAAAAAACAGCAGCAGATGGAGAGTCGCAACAAAAAACAGCAGCAGATGGAGAGTCGCAACAAAAAAACAGCAGCAGATGGAGAGTCGAAATCATCAGGGCTTTTCGAGTAAGATTCGCTGGGCGCATGCAAAAAAAAAGAAGAGGAGGTCAAAGAACAGGGGCAGCAAAACGGCAAGAACTGCAGGAGACAAAACCAGTGGTGAAAAACAGTGTTAAATAGCCCACACTGAAGCAGAAAGCCACCAACCACACAAAGAAGAAGTCCCAACAATGCAGGATCGAAAGAAGGCACAACACACGACTACTAAACGGCACTACACAGCACAAAGTGGAGTGACAAAATTTATCGAACAACGACATCGCAGCATGTAGCACTGCAGCAAAAAGAGTGTTAAATGGGTTGCAGTGAGTGAATAGTGGTGAAAGCAGAAGCAGAAGCAGAATTGCGCGGCAAAAACAGCACAGAAAAGCAGCATGAATTCTCGCTTAAATAGCTCCACCACCACCACCACCATTACCGCAGCAACACCTCCAAAAGTTAGACGAACCAGCAGCAGCAACACAGTCGCAGACGACAGTCAGTTGAAGACGATGTGCGCACATGCATGCATGTGGAGTCGCTTCTTTAGTAAGAAATCGACTACTACTACTACTGAGACTCACCGTCAAAAATTCTCCACGCAAACACGGATCCGTCATCGCTGCCAGCGAGCACGTGGTCATTTCCCCAAAAAGCAACTTCCTTTATATCTGTTGCTGCATTACAGTGCCCTACAAGTCTAATTTCCCCACACAACAAAGACATCCAAAAATGCGGGCTTGGAAACTCTACTGCTTGAATCTTCTACGCAAGTAGCCTAGACGTATATAATATTTGCATGCAAGACAAAAGGAGACCCAGCAACAACACATCAGCAACCCCGAATTCCACACAAAGGCAGCTGCACTACTCTACAGTACCCCAAAGATGAATAAAAAAAACCAAACCAACTAGCCCACAACACCCCAAATCATCATCATCATTATCATCATCAGTAGTAGTAGTAGACCTCCATACTGCAGAAGCCAGCAGTTTGCAAGTCTCGCTGCTTTAAAATATTACGATTCGACAAGGTTTGCACGTGAAAAAAAAAGCCAAAGCATTTAGGGAGACTCACAGAGCAGGATTTGTCGTGAATTGATGGTTGATCGTGTATAGACTGGACTATCTAATAATTGCTAAGAGCCCTCTTTTCGAACAAGAAACAGCAGCGAAATCGCAGCAAAGCCATCAAACAAGGCACACACCACATCATAGCGCAGCAGTAAAAAGATATATATAAGTTGAGCGAGGCCTCAACACGCAGACGAACGGTAAGCGACAAAACAGAAAACGCGACAAGGAGAAGTTCGTTTCCGTAGAAGCATGCACCAGATTTTTAGCAACAGAAACTGCAGTCGCTTCAACTGAAGAAGCAGCTAAACATCCTCAACTGCAAACGCAGCAGCAGTAGCAAAAAAATTCATAGTCAAACTTTCACACTGCACAGGAGTGCAGAAACAGCAAGCAAAAAGCGCCAGCAAAGAAAGCCCGAAAGATTTTGCGCTGCTGAGTGTGGATTAAATGGTGAAATCAGCGCACTTTCAGCGGTTCGCAGAAAGAATTGACACGCACTAACAATAAGATACGCGCAGTAGTGGTATAGAAAGAAGAGTCGTTCAAAAACAACTGCAGCAAATGCAAGGCCTAACACGATTCTTACCGAGCCACCTCGGATTGTGGGTACCAATTTACATCGACCAAAAGCTGCTCTGCTTCTGAACAATTCGAAATATCGAAGCGCCAAGATCCAGGAGGCATTGCTTCTTCCTAAACCACCAAATCACCCCATATACAACAACACACAACACTTTCATGCACAGATGTACACAAACACCCATACACAAATAAATAAAATATACATACATACACACATACATACATACATACATACATACATACGTACATACATACATACATATATATATCTATACATATATATATATATATATATATATTAAGTATGAGCAGCAGCAGTGTCGTAGAAACAGCAATACGTATCGACCACACTCGCAGCAACACAGACTGTGAGATTGCCATTACGATAAAAAAAGATCCACCCACGAACAAGTCCTTCAACGCAGGTAGAAGTGTTTTGACTTGGAGCTTGAGCGGAAAAGAAAATACTAGCAATCATTCATACAACAGCCATGTGCAACTACAGCTGTAGCAGCAAAGAGAGATGCACAACAACACATACACAATACAGCATCACATATACAACCGAAACAGCGAAGAACACAGCAGCATAGCAACAAACAACGCAGCAAGCCCCAGCACCCCCAGCAAAACAAAAGAGACGAAACCAGCAACAGTCAAAGTGAACTTATGTACGCATACAGCCGCATACACACAAACACAAAAGCAGCAAATTAGATAACCGTTAAGAAAAAAATCCTCTTTGATTTGTACTCCCCTGCAGACACACCGAATCCATACACGTCCACATATGTATATATTGTATGTATATGTGTATGTATTTTCGTAGAGTGTGGTGGCAGCGACTTTGGAAAATTATTTAGAGCAGTTTGAAAGAGGTGAATCCGCATCAGCAGCAGCAGTACTGAGCATTTCTTGTAAGAGCACCAGCTACCGTACACACGAGCCCATGAATCACTGAGAAAGCAGTCGTACGAAAAATCGCCACATACATAAGATAGAATTTGATATACTCTTTGTCTACATATGTGTGTGTGTGTAGTGTACACGCATTAGACCGCCTCGAAGGCAGCGAGAAAGAGAGACATGAATGGAGCATTGATTAGAATGCTCGTTTCTAAAAAAACACTTCGACACACAAAGAAAGCAGCATCAGAGAACTTGCAAAAAAACACAAGTGGAACGAGTTGGAGAAGATCTCGCCCTCCAACTAGCACACATGCAGGGGGTTCTCAAAGCGCAGCAGATGAGTTTTGCATCGTTTTAAGGAGAAAGTAGACTGCACCTCTGCGGGACTGTGGGCGGCCTCCTCCAACAACTGAGAGGCGTCGTTTTCACCGGTGCTGCGGTGCCGTCGTCGAGAAGAAGATCGCCTAAAAGGAGGGGGGCGTAAAAGAAGGCCCGCTGCTGCGTCTTCATCTTCCGAAGAAGAAAAACTGCTGCTCCTTCTTTCTGCTCTGCGAGATGCATGCAGCGCACTGCTTGCGTCGTCCTCACCACCACTGCTGGCTTCTGAAAGCAGCGAAACGACTCGACGCGAGCGCACAGAATTCCCCTCTTCACCAGCAAACTCTGCTTCTTCTTCTTCTTCTTCGCTGCTGCTGTGGGAACTGCTTCGACTGCCTCTGCTGTGGGTGCTGCTGCGTCTGCTACTGCTGCTAGTGCTGCTTCTGAAAGGCCTGCTTTGAAAGGGTCTTCTTCTGCGTCTTCCTCTGCTCCTCCTCCTTCTGCTCCACCTTGACGAATTTTCTCTCCTTGCCGCTGCTGCATGCAACAAAACCTCTCCTGCAAACTCCTCTCCACTCTCTTCTTCCTCTCCTCGTCCTTGCTCCTGCCCCCGCTCCAACTCCTCCTCACTGCTACTCCTACTACTACTACTACTACTCTCACTACTACTAGTGCTATTATTGTTGCTGTGGTCCGAGTCAGGAGTGTGAGACCAAGCAGTTGCTGCAGAAGAGCCACCACCACCACCACCACCTGCAGTGGCAACTCTGAACGAGGCACGAGCAGTTTGTTCGCTTTTTTCGCTTCTTTCTCTTTCCGCTCCACTTCTTCCTGCTGTTTCTGCTGCTGAGTTGGTTGTCGTGGTGGCCACTCTTCCTCTTTCTTCTCTGGTTTGTTCACGCCCCTCTTCTTTTGGTGCAGCCAGCAGCAGCAGCAGCTGAGACTGGTTTTCCGTGCTTTCCACTGCTGCTGCTGCTGCTTTAGTTTCCCCCTTATTAGTCTCGTTTTCTTCTTCTGCTGCTTCTCGTCTTCTTTGTCTGCGACGAGGAGGCGACGCTTCTTCACAAACTGCGCCGCGTCTGCTGCTGCTGCTTCTCACTACTGAAAGTGCCGCACACTTGTCCCCTTCTCTGTCCCTTCTTCGCTCTCCAGCAGCAGCCAAAGACGGTCCTGCATCTGTACAAGTACTACTTGCACTACTACTACTACTCATACTACTACTACTAGTAGTATTCGGTGGTGGTGGTGGTTTGCTGCTGCTAGAAGCCACTCCACCACCAGGGACTTCGTCTGAAACTCTTCTTCTCCTTCTGCGCTCTCTGCCCGTTCGCAACGCTTCTCTCCAACTACCACTACTATTACTATTACTACTACTATTGTTGTTTTCTGCCTCAATAGTTTCTTCTTGTTCTCCTTCTTGTGGTTGGAGGTGGTTCTGCGAAGCCTCCATTTCAACTGTTTCCAGTGTTGAAGCACTAGCAGAAGTTGCACTGTCTTCCTTCTTTTTGCTCCTTTCTTTGCTCCTCCTCCTGCTTCGCTACTACTACTACTGCTACTACTACTGAAGAGCTGCTGTTTATTCGTCAAATTTCGACTGTTTATTGAGTCAAGTCGACTACTGCTGCTGCTGCTACTAGTAGTGAGACGCCGCCCAAATCCCCCAACAGGCCTGACGCCCCCTCTGCGCCTGTCGCCTTCTCCCGCAAACAAGTGGGCAGAAACTTGCGACGAAATCTCTCTAAAACTACCACTACTACTACTACTACTACTAGTAGTAGTACTGTTATTGTTTTTGTTGGTACTCGTAGTAGTACTACTACTACTACTACTCAACTGGTTGGGTTGCTGCTCTTCGCTGCTGCTTTTTTCTGAGGGGTTCATGGTGGTGGTGGTGGTGGGAACTTGCACCACTGCCGACTCGTCCTCTTCTTCTTCTTCTTCTTCTTCTTCCATTTCAGTAGTCGTCAGCCCCTCCCAGCCACTGAAACTACTGCTGCTGTTGTTGCTTTCACTGAATAACAACGAAGTCGCACTGGAAGCTGCTGCTGCTGCCACTTCTTCTTTGCTTTGCAGCGACGTTTTCTCGTCTCTCGCATTTGCTGCAACTGCTCCTCCTAACTCACGGCCAATCACATCGAAACTGCAACAAAAACCACCACTACCAATACTACCACTACTACTACTACTGCTGCTGCTGCTGCTGCTTGTTTTTTGGTTTCCCTCAGTGCCGCCTCCCCCTGCTCCACTGGTTGTCTTTGTTCTTGTTGGTGCTGCTGGTAGTTGCTGGAGTTGGTGCTGCATGCGTTGCTTTGAAGCAGAAAAAGCGCGGGTCTGTGGTTGGTAGAAAAAGTCGTTTCCGCTGCTGCTGCTGTTGTTGGGCGGTGTCGAGACAGCTGCTGCAGTGTGTTGAAGTGCAGAGCAACTGCGGGGGCTGCCTCTTTTGTCACTACTACTACTACTACTATTTTCTTCTTTTTCAGCAGCAGCAGCAGGGCTGCTTCTTTCCTCTGTTGCGGTGGTGGGGGCAGGGTGGGGAAAATCAGGTGTGAAGTCTTTTTCCTGCAAAAGCAGCAGTAAATTGGAGCTTTGGCTGGTGTGAGTTGCAGTTTCATTAGCAGCAGCAGCAGCAGAAGAAGAAAAGTCTCCACTTTCGTCAGTGCCTTCTCTGGCTCGTTCAAGCAACTGCCCACTGTTGCTCCTGCTCAAGTTGCTATTTGCAGCATGCACACACTCGCCTTTTTCTACTCGTTCTTCTGCTTGCTGCTCAACTCGCTCCTCTTCTCTCCTCCTGCTCCGATCCACGCAACCCTCCTTCTCACTACTACTACTACTACTACTCGCAGTTTTGTTAGGGTTGTTTTTATTACTGGCACTAGAAACTGCATGCAGGAAAGCAGAATCGGGCGCTTTTTCTGCTGCCGCTGCCGCTGCTGTTTCGGAGTCGTCAGCCGAAGCTCGCCCACCAAAAAGAGCCGAATTTTCCTCGTTCACCACTGAGTCTTTCCTCTTCACTGCTTCTCTTTCGTCCTCAACCACAGCTCCGCCATCACTTTGAAGAGAAGCCTGGCTGTTGTTGTTGTGGTGGTGAAGAGAGTGGACTGCTTCTTCCATTTGCCTGCTGCTCGTGAGGAAAAGGGGAGTTTCTGGTTCCAACTGCTGCGTCTCACTCCGCTCTTTCCACTGCGAGTGCGTCACCGTCTTCAGCTTCATCATTGTGTGCTGAAGCTGAAGCTGAAGCTGAAGCTGCAACTGTCGGTGCTGTTTCTTGTTGGTTTGTTGCAGCAGCAGTTTTCTGCGCCGTCTTCTTTGCGAATCAACTTTTCCAGGCGAGCCACTGCAGGCCACCCACGCCAACACAAATTGCGAGAGCGGTAAGAAAACGACGCTGCTGGGTGAAGCCATAAAGGCTGACTTGCTTCTTTCGAGTGCTCCACCCACTGCCTCATTTGCTGAACTGTCTGCTGCACTTCACCTGCTGCTGCAACACTTCCACCACCCATATTACCACCCATATTACCACCACCACCACCCATATTACCACTAATGTTACCACCACCACCAATATTACCACCACCACCACTAATATTGCCACTAATATTACCACTAATGTTGCCACCAGCAGCAGCAGCAGGATCGTTACTACAGCTGCTACTACCCCCTCCAGCTCCACTTGCTGCTTCCACCGAAATCAGCGAGCTACCCCCTTCCCCCAGGGCTGCTGCCTCAGTTCCACGTGGGGACTGCTGTGGGCAGCTTCGATCTCTTCTTCGTGATAGTGATAGTGGTGGTGATAGTGAAGGTGGTGATAGTGAAGGTGGTGGTGATAGTGAAGGTGGTGGTGGTGATAGTGAAGGTGGTGGTGGTGAAGGTGAAGGTGGTGGTGGTGGAGCAGTTGTGGGCCTCGTTTCAGCAGCAGCAGTTGTTGTAGTAGTTGAGGGCAACAACAGCTGTGTTTCTGTTTCTTCTTCCTTTGCTTCTGCTGGACTATAGTAGTGGTGGTGGTGGTGAGGAGGAGGAGGGGCTGCAGTGGTGGTGGTGGTGGTGTTTGATGTTGAAGGAGTGAAATTTTCTTCTTTTTTTTCGGACGAAGTTGGGTCTGCACCAGCAGCAGGGGTGGTTGGAAGTTGAGGAGTGGACTGTAATAATGGTGAAGAAAAGACGTTGTTGCTGCTTGCAGGAACTGCAGCAGCTGCTGCTGTTGCAGCACTACGAGCAAGTGAAGTTAAAAGCAGAGACGAAAGGGAGCGAGAAGCACCCACTGAGCTTCTGGGCATGCAAACTCGCAGCACAGTCGACGAAGAAGAAGAAGAAGAAGGAGGAAAAAAAGGAGGAGGAGGAATTGGAGGAGGAGAGGGCGGTGCGGTGGTTGTTGTTCGCTCCGCAAAAGAAATTCGGAAGATGGGGGGGGGAGGCGGTGAAGCGACTGCCTCGTTTCCTGCTGCACTACTTGCTTCCTCTTCTGCTGCTGCTGCTGTTGCGCTGTTTCCGCAGCAGCCTCTGTTTGAAGACAAGAAAAAGCGTCTTCTTCCCTGTTGTTGTGGTGGTGGTTGTTTTTGTGGTGGTTGTTGTTCAAGTTTTCGACTTTCTCCTGCAGCCTGAAAACTCGCTGAAACTGCTGCTGCGCTAGACGCTTCTTCTTCTTCAGATGATGATGAGCGGCTACTCCTGCTGCTACTGCTCCTTCTGCGAAAATCCTCCTTTTCGCCCCTCCTCCTTCTTCTTCTTCTCCCTTCTGCTTCCACTTCACCACCCCTACAAGCAGTCCTGTTGCCACTACTTTCACCCCCTTCCCCTGCAGCAATAGTAGTAGTAGTAGTAGTAGTAGTATTAGTAGCAATACTCGTAGTAGCAATAGTAGTAGTAGTAGTAGCAGTTCCACGCCTTTGCGTCATTGACGTGCTTCTTCTTCGAGCTCTCACACCAACGCCCTCCTTCAAGTCGTCGCTCGTTTCCTTCTCTTTACTACCACTACTACTACTACTACTGTTTATTTGTAGTCGTTTATCTCCTTCACCACCACCTATTCCACAGCTGCTGCTCAACAACATATCCCCCACTGTGTCTTCTTCTCTACAGTGGTGCACTGCCTGCTGTGAAATCTCCAACTCCCTGCAGTTTACAGCAGCGCCTCCTAAAAGCCCCTTTTTTGCCGCACTTTTTTCTTCCCTTTCTTCTTCGCCTTCGTGAAAAAATCCACCACTTCCCTCTCTTGCCTCTGCTGCTGCTGAAACGACTGCTGGAACTTCTACTGAAATTTCTGGATTTCTCCATCTTGCCGTTTCTTCTTCTCTTTCTTCTTCTCCGTCTTCACTTCTTCTGCTGGTGTGCGCAACCACTGCAACTGCCCTTGCTATGCTGGTAGTATTACTACTACTATTATTACTACTATTAGTATGAGTAGTAGTAGTGGAAGTTTGGGCTGTTGTTGCTAAGGTGGGAGTATTACTATTACTATTATAACTATTATCAGTAGTAGTGGAAGTTTGGGCTGTTGTGGCTGAGGTGGTAGTATTACTATCACTATTAGTAGTGGTGGAAGTGGGGGCTGCTGTTGCTAAGGTGGTAGTATTAGGATCAGTAGTATTAGTAGTAGTAGTGGTGGTGGTGGAAGTTTGGGCTGCTGTTGCTGGGGTAGGAGTATTACTATTAGTATTAGTAGTGGTGGAAGTGGGGGCTGCTATTGCTGTGGTATTCGTATTTCTATTAGTATTAGTGGTGGAAGTGGGGGCTGCTGTTGCTGTGGTATTAGTATTAGTATTATTGGTGGAATTGCGTGTATTGGTTGAATGATTTGGAGGATTAGTTTGAATGCCTGAGCCCCCTAAGAAGAAGCGCTGATGAGGCTGTTGTTGACGAACGCGTCCGCAAGCTCTGCCCGTCAGCACCACAACGCACCACAAATGAACTCTAACTAATTTATGCATGCACTTCTACAAGTGAAGATATATTTACAGGTGTTGCATATATTATGGTAGGAGTAGGGTGTGTCGTTGAAGTGGGAGAAGGAGAGTTCCAGTGGTGCGGCGCTTTTTCAGTCAGAGAAACACCAGACAGAGAAAAGAAGGCATGAAAAGAAAACAGCAGACGCTCCATTCTGTGTTCTCTGACTGCTGAAACCCCACACTGCGAAGCACTGTACGTACAGCCATTTGTGTGCAGCGCAACAACTCCGTATATCAAAACATGCACGCATATGTGTGTCTGTTTTGTGTGTGGTCTATACGCGCATGTGCAAATAGACGAATTTTCACCCTATTATTTAGTGACTGGCACTTCTGCAATCTTGGCGATTCATTGTGTCCGCTTTTTACCAGCAGTTTGCAAGCGCATGCATTGCATCTGCATGCATGCGCAGTCACCCCGCTGTCTTTCTGGTCGAGATATCACAAGAGTTGAGCAAGCCAAACAAAAGAAGCTAGCTATAAGGAGGCTGTGCTGCTGCTCAGCCGTCGTCGTAGCTGTTTTTCCCTACTTGAACAAGAAAATGTTATTTGCGAAAATTTTTGAAGTACAAAAATACAGAAATGTCTGTAGGAGGACGGCTGTTGAAGGACACACACATACATATGCATTTGATACGTGTCGAGATACAAGCAAGTGTATTATGTTTGTATATCGATAACTGAATTACCTCAGTTCTCTCTCAATTTCAGCCTTCACACGCTGAAACTCTTGAATCGAGGGAAACTTTTTTTGACAGCGAAGAGCCAGAGAATACGCCACTACTGGCCTCTTTGTCAATCGAAGCGCTTGCACTCGTCTGAATAATACACAAATACGCTTGTGCATTCATTCATACACTTCATATATGAATTGTGGCACATACATATCTCTACATACTTCATATAGATGTTGTGGGGCTTCTACAGTGGAGAGCCTGTTACAAAACTGTAACGCACACAGTTATATACACGAATTAAAACACGTAGAATATGTGCGTCTCTCTGTTTAAACTTCACAAACAACATGGCATATGCAAATAAATATTGTGTATATATATGCAGTATAAAATACATACGTGAAAGCGAATATGGGCACGAAATACAAATAAATTATCGTAAGTTAAATGCTGACACTCACACATACACCCATATAAACTATATATGCATGTCTAAACGCTTTCCAAGCTTTTTTGAAATATCGTCACCTCCGTACTAGTCACTCACCATCTCCAGCAATTCCCCCATCTATATGCTTAGACACATACATATATATATATATACATATATATATGTATATAACACGAAAACAATAGTAACCTCAAACGGGAAACTGAACCGCGCGATCCCATCTCTATATAAGACGTACTTCAGAAGGTGCAGATGCAATTCCTTGAGGAAAGATTGTTTGAACAAATTCACCTTTTGCTTAGATACGACTACATATATTCTATCAAAGACTGAATCTCTGACAGCTCTCTTTTTGATATACACATGTGCCTATATACATATATACACATATATATATATATATATATTCAATGAAGCTGCTCTGATTCTCGAAAGAATTTAGTTAGCAGAGTCTAACTCCTTTCAAATATATATGTATATGTAAATGTAGAACATTATGAATAGAATGAAGATTCGTATTTGGTAAAATGGCTGCTGCATACCTGAAATGAGGTTTAGGATTACAGGGAGATAGATAGGCAGCTTCTATAGCATCTCTTTCAGCAGCAAGATCGTCTCCTCTAGCCTTTCGCTTTATGAAAGCTTGCGCTCTATTTGATAGCAGCGGAACTCGAAGTTCAGGCTTCACAGCATAGCGTAAAGCTTCCGTATATAAAACAACTGCGTCTGTATATTGCCCATCTCGCACTGAAAAGCAAGTGAAACCAGCACCAATAGCAGGCTTATGTATTCACTCGGCTTTGCATATACTTTATATGTATATGTAACTCACACTTGCTCCATTTGAAAAAGACGATGCAAAAGAAGTTCCACCAAAATTGTAGAGGCCACACACCACACATATACAGTGAAGAGTATGTCTACATTACGAAATATATACAACATTATATGTTACATACATATACTATGGTGGATACCTGTACACTTACTCAGATACGCATACATCGCTGACCTATCCATCTACTAAAATGTATGTAATGATCTTTGTCTACTTATCTGTCGTTTTTCAAATATCCATGAAAATTCTATGCCTATATCTTTCTATATCTGTGTGTTTAATCTATCTTCATATTCCATATATATATGGAAATCTATCCAAAACCATCCATACCTATCTATATTCATAGATTTATGATTATTCATCTAGTTTCAAACCTATCTATCTACCTATATATATCTAATTTCACCTATCTATCTATTTACTGATCTAATTATCATGTGGATCATTCTAGCACCAGCAACAACAGTACAAAGAATCGTAGATTTATACGGATATATAGTGCGACTCCTATACGTGAAAAGTGTGGTTGGATATAGATATGTATACTTGAGGCATATTTGCGTACTTAAACTGGACATTTGTGTACCGCTGAAAACTTATACAAATTAGTCTACGTATCTACGTAAATTGTGTGCCCAAACCGATAAATATATATTTACGAAAATTGAAATTTGGCATCAACACGAAACAAAGCAGCCTTTCACAACAACAGCACCTGTACCACAATACAGGCTATAAAAACATATGTATATGTTGATATATGTCCACAAATTTCTCGAAAAGAATAGCCCGAAACATTTGAAAGGCTTGATAACTCGAGCACGCGCAAGAAAAATAACGCCGCCAAAGTGCTATCTCCAGTGTACATGCAAATTTGATCAACGCTATTTCATGTATATATATACATTTATATATACATATATATATGATATGTAAGCTGCTTTTTTTCTTTATACGTGTGTGTGCAAGTACAACAGTACTGAAGGGCCTGAATCACACACAAGAGTGTCTAATATAGATTCAATTTTTTTACAAATTAGAGCATGCAAGTTGCTGAGCCGTCTTTCCAACTTACAGAGAGCTTCTTCCACATACAAAAGGAGATCTACGTGAGAGCAGTGGGGAAAGTTGCAGAGCTTGAAAGCACAAGTATGACTATGTTCACTGTTGTTGCCGAAAATAAGACCCAAAATAGGACCTCGCACAACACAAACAGTAGCGGTAAAATCAGCAGGAAAACTGATAGACACAACATGTATCTGTGTGTGTATATCGAGTAAACCTATCCGAACTGTGCTGATTTTTGTACAAACGTTTTTTGTCCAAAAATCTTCGTAAACGTGTGCTTGTGATGTCGAGCTGGGATCGATGAGGGGTGTGAAAAATAGAAAGGAGATAGAATGTAGGTCCGTTTTTTTCTACACGAATGGCGAAGATGAAAACTGCTTCTTTCGAGC
>NW_028292808.1:0-35245 GCF_964252035.2 Podarcis erhardii | reverse complement strand
CGCTGCATGTTGCTGCTTCAGCTGCTGCTGCTGCAGCAGGTGCTGCTGAGCAAGCTGATGCGAACTCTGCTGCCACCGAAAGTGTTGCTCCGGCTGCCTCAATTGGCTGCCCACTTGCTGTTGCAGTTGATAAATTGATTTCGATACCGCTTGCATGCTGTTGACTGGTTGAGCAATTGTGTGACCATTGCGCACAATAGCCGTGTAACTCGTATACTCATTCATTTCACAACTTCTATGACTTCTTTCATTACTTGCTGCAGCATTTGTTGCGTAAGGATTGATAGCTTGATTGCCGCTTTGTATAAATTGCCTCTCCTCTGCTACAGCATGTTTATGCTCTCGTGCCAATTCCACAACTTCATTTCCTACTTTGGTTTCTGTCAAAGTATTGCCTGCATTGCTCCCTCTTCTCTGAATATCAGCTGCCCCCCCCTTGAAATGAGAATCAGCGGAATTCGTTGTAACAGCTTCACCTTTTTTCTCCAGCGAAAATGAAGTTTCGTCAATGTTCTCCGCGCACGGAAAATGATGCACCATACTTTGCGCTTTTGTCTAAGGAGCACCGACAACGCCAGCATTGGACACAGTAATTCTCTATGAAGACACCTATACACATCCGTGAGCAGAGTAACATTATGTTTCCACATACCCAGACGACTGAAAAATATTCAAGTAATATCAATACATATGTATATATATATATACACTATTCATATTCACAAATCACCGAGGACGTAGCACCTGGAGGATCAAACAAATGTGTAGTAACTTTCCAAGACAGCAGGGCACATGTGAACGGACACCGGTAGCAACCCAAACAATAGCAGAAGCTTTTAAAAAAAACAGCCATTATGCCCGCAGAACGTCAACGCGAGTATACATATACACACATGCGTGTGCGGCTATCTCCTAGTCTTTCCAGCTAGTGTGGATATTCAATGTAAACATATGTATATATATATGTAGATTAGTATGCTTTGTGTTTGGTTCGCACATAGCGAAGCGAACAACACCAGCACAAACTTTTCCTACCTAGAAGTAAGAGAAAAACCACGCACAGGACTAGGCTTGTTTAAGAATTACCCGCAGGAAATTAGCAAAGTCTTCAACATCTCGAACAATTTTAGGGGGGAGTAGCTGCTCCTCCAAGTGGGAACTCAAATCCCTGCCGCACACATCAAGGTCTGTGTTCGCAGCGTTGCCACTGCTGATCACAGTGAGGCCACAGTCCTTCCCCATCATTCACCGCACTTTCTGTAAGAGTCAAACGAGCAGCCACTGCTTCCTGTCCGCTAGCACGCTCGATGAGGAAACTCTTCCTCTGCCCCCATACTCGTTGCTGTTCGTCGGTCACTTCTGCTGCATGCACGCCGCTCAAAATGGAAGTTTTATAATCATCTTTGCCCTCTCCGCTCTCTTTGACTGCCGCGCATTTCCAAGGCACCAACTGGGCAGCTAGACGACAGAGAGAAGGCACGAACAAATCCTGCGTGCTAGATAAGAGCAACGAACAGTTTCGAACAAGTTCGCGATTATTCGCATTTTCAACTAACACTGCTTCATTCGCGATGTCTGTTGAACCTGCGCAAGGGTTTGTCTGTGGTGACTCTAGCAGCGACTGCGCTGCAGCAGCAGTAGTATTTCGCGCTGAGTCAGCGGTGCGTCGCGCTGAATTTTTGATGCGCAAAGACACTGGATTTTCTTTGCCGCGAGACGCAAGCCTTCGCTGCCGTGAATTTGCTACGCTTCGCGTAAGGAGTTTTGGTGTGTTTGTGCTGGTTGTTGTTGCACGCCAGAACTGACCGCGAAAACCTTCCCTGCTGACAGGCACTGCGTAATTTTCGCTACGCGTCCCTGCAGGGCGACTGGAGTTGCGGTTAATGGCAGTCCATCTCCCTTCGCATTTTTTTGAAACCATGCTGCTCTGCTAGAACTGCTATAGCAGCTGTGCTGTGTCGCTACCGTGCGGTCGACGCAAATCTTCACGACTGTCACTTCGGCTGTCGCTGCCGCCGTCAACTGCTGCAAAATCTACTAACTTCCAGTCTTGCTTCCCGCAATCAAAGTCCCAAGATTCTCTTTTAAAGCCACCTGCACCGATCGATGCCTGCATCTCACCCACAAGAAAATATATTCTGCGGTAGTGAGCGCTGCTAACTGCTGGCGTAAGCCTCTGCTCCGAGTGCTTAGTCGAGACTAGCCTCATTAATGAAATCTACGGATCAAAAGAACTTCCACTGCGGCTGTTCGAGCTGAGTCCTAAGTTCGAAGCGCTTTCAAGATGTTCCCAGTGTGTCCAGCCACTATTCACAACGTCGTGCGGGCAGTACACAGTTGGTAGCGACTCTACTCGAACGAAAGCACTTCTATGATAGGTCCGATTGTTCATCGTCATTGCGACAACAACAATTTACATTGAGACGCTGTCTTGCCGAGTCCAAATAAGTGTAAGGGGGCAATCATGAAATACCAGCTACTACGCTTGATGCGGAATATACGGATATTTGACATCCGATATTATTCAACTTTTGATATATCTCGAGTTCGTAAAACAAAAAAAAAAGACCCCTGGTCTGCTGTATCATTATTGCGTGGGTACGGGCTTCCGAAAATCCTGGTTGTAGCTGCTCACTCACCCAGAATGAGTTGGACCGTTTCATTCATATTTGTGGGTTTGCTTTATATTTTCTGCAGTCTCTGATTCGAAAGCACCACCTCGTACAACGCCAAAAAAGAACTGCGGATGTACAAATTTCTCAGCATAAAGTCGAACTGACAACAAAATGCTGCATGGAGGGACAAAAAGTGTGTGAACGAACATTAGCAGTTGCATAAACTGTGTACCAGCAAATGTGTATTGTAGGTTAATCGGTACGCACGTCATACGCGTGGAGCAAGCGATATCGGAAAATGCAAGCTCGTATGGAAAATTGCATGTCAATATACCGTCTACTCTTCCCTTGAGATCTGTATATAATGTTTATACAGATATTTATCAATTCGTGGTACCTTCCTGGCTTGTGTTCTGTATACACTAGCGTGACATATAGCTTGCTGTGATAGCTGGAAAGCGTGCATGCTTTTCCAAAATGATGGGCTCATGAACAAGTCAAGACATTGATAAATCATGATCATGATCCAATTTCTACGTTAGACCACTTATTGTTTTACCGTGGCCATAGTCCCCCTTTGTCCAAATTTCTATTTATGTTGCTATTTTTGCAATCCTGCGGAAAGAATCGATGCATGCAATGCACAATAATCTGGTCATCAAGCGACATGCTGAGAGGGAGGGGGTTCAGCAGTGAGAGGTTATCACTTCTAGCTGGAATCCATATTTTACAGCTGCATATCACTAACAACACGCGGCTATCGGCTTATCTAAGGAAGGACATATATAATCGAAAGAGACTTTTTGTCCTGATCCAGACGCAATGACTGTTTGCGTTGCTTTATGAGTTGAGTCATCGATCACTCCAACAGGAAGCTGTCAAGTATATGCAGACGTTTGCAATTTAATGATTACCGCTCGTCGCTAGAATCAAAAAAGAAAAAATATGTTCATTGAAAATTAGGCGGAACTATGGAACCTATATTATTAGGAAACACCCCGGGAACTCTGATTTTTCTTTAGGGTACGTCGGATTTGTCCAAATATGCATCAATAATTGCATCTTCTTTTACCACGCTGACTTACACCTTTACCAGACAAAACATTTTTCCCTTATATTCACCACGCGATCTTCAAAGAAAAAAAGAGTGGTGACCAAATTTTGAAGTCTCAATAACGAGTCGTTGAAGAACTGTGAAAACGTCAGGAATAGTGTCATAGTGCATCCACATGAGCTTTCAATACAAACACTTGTTGTACAGATAGCTGGAGATTTGCGAAGTAGAGACACGGATGTTGAGCTGAGCTACAGTCGCATGATGGCCCCCATTATTTTGTGGACTATATCTAGAGATTCGCTCTCAGTTGTTAACAGATTCCTACTATATATGTGAAGTTTGTTATTTTGTGCTCTCTAAAATAATTGTCAGTGCACCTTGAGCTGCATAAAGCGTTTCCCGTTTTTGGAATTTACTAAGGTGTCTGTACGTCATAAGGAGAATGCAGCGAATTTCCGCCCTAACTCCAGGTATATACTGGCGGTACGCACAACATGCATTCCTAGTAGTGCAAATGGTTACCCTTCCACGTAGCCGAAAGCTTGCGTCGGCGTGGGAGTGATGTGGACACTGAACTATAATGCCTATATTCTACAAAGGCAAATGAAAGTAGACACAGGCTTCTACCACCCCCAGCGACAGCGTGCGTTCACGTTTGAGTAATGTGGACTATGAAGTTTCATAAAAGAGCATAGAAGAGTAGCCAAACGACGCACCGTTCAGCCGCATTGTACATCAGTTGTGACTACCTAACCGGGAGACCACACACACACCTGCAGCACAGGGTATGGTTTCTGACACACTAGTGTTACAGTTCGTGTTTTGTTACTGTCTATGGTGATATGCATACTCAACAGTATACATATTTTATGTCCATTCGCCTGATCGCATGTGTTGTCGGCTGCACTTTTATTCAATCGCATATACGGCAGCTCCCTAGCTTCCTTAATTCAATGAGGTTTGGGTAGTAGCTGTTTTACTACTTTATTTTCCCACGCGAGCTCTTAGGTCTTACAGCACAAATTGTCTGTGATACATAGTGTGTGAGTGTATTCTCCTTCCCAAGTATAGTATCTGCCTCCTCAACTATGAGCAGGTTTTAGGCGGTGCCTGTGAGGCTTGATGCACGCTAATGCAGTGGCGGTAGGGAAGAGCTTGCAGAAAGCATTCTTGAAACTACAATGTGTGAGTTTCAGCCAATTTAGTGTGTTCACTACTCCCAAGCTACATTGTGCATAAAGAGATGAGCATCAGTTCGTACAAATTTCTAACTCCGACGCTTTTGTGTTGAACTGTTCGTAGAAATTTGACAATATATATTTATACAGATACAACTATACGTATATATGCATGCAGACACATGTATGCATGCATATATACGTACATTTACAAAATATAAATATGTATGTATACACTTATGTATCGATAAAAGGATATATTGCTTCACAGTACGAATTACGCGATGTACAACGTTGTCTACCATACGTGGCGTGGCGCACCAATATCATTGTACCAGCGAATAAGTTAAAAGCATTTTTTCCTGAAGAAGCAATGCTGTTTTATTGAAAGTACAGCATTTGGTGATTTTCGTGGCAAAGCAAAATAATACGCACCTTCTGTCCGCCTTCACATAGGCGTATAAGTTAACTTCGCATGCATACTTTTAGTCACCTCATCAGCATCGCTCAAAAGCGCATTTTTCAAGCTTTGAAGTCACTACTAAAAAATATCAGCCTATTTTGTGACCCATGCACAAGTGAAGCAGTATGTGTTTATCATTGATATATGCACTTTGGCCGTGAACCTAGCACACATTCTTATATATTCGCATTCAAAGTCATTATGTGCTAAAATTCATACAGAGATTTATGAAAAATCTCATCTTTTTGTGAAACTTAGCGCAAATGTGATCACAAGCAGGCAATAATCCGCAACTCGTATATTAAGGCCGCCTGGCCCACTGCGTTGCTGCCACAAGAAGGCCATCCAGTCGGTGCACATCTAAGCAAAGTATAGTGGCACTGTGCAACTGCAATAAAGCTGCATTATTGAATGTTTATAAAAATACAAATACGTATAGGATTCGACTTGATAAATATGTCTATATATACATGTGTAAGATATTAAGGCTGTGTCGAAGTTCTCGCTTGCATACCTGCAGCTCTACCCGGAAGACCTATGCGTGCACGTAGATATTCTTATTTATAGAAGGATACGTATATGCATAGATAAATATATATATAGAGAGAGAGAGAGGGAGACAATTACAGACTTGATATTTCACTTTTCAAATCATTTCTTTTCACTTACTTGCCACAGAATGCGAAATGCATGCAAGCAAATTTTTACTACTATCGGGTTTTGGGCGCATGTGAGCTTGAGCGATGCTTGGCAACTATTTTTTGAACAAATTTTTATTTCTTTCGAAGAGTTTCCGAACTGTGTTAATCTGATCTCTCGCGGATATTCAGCTTGAAACAATATTTCCGTAGTAGCTAGTGCGCGCGTAGCGATAGCAGCGGGTAATCCGCTCATAACAAGTGTGCTAAAGTGTAACGTCATATATGCAATCTATCAGAGACTGTGGAAGCACGTTAATTGTCAAAAAGTTTTGATACTCGTCGTCGCAAGCAAACCATTCGGTTTTTCAGATGTTATAATTACCGGCCGGTGTGCGTTGCTGCCAAGAGGAGTATCCTTGTAGAGAGTGACATGCTGTTCCAATTCGAATTTCCCCCGCTTCGCCATCGTCTCGGAAAAAATACAAACAGTGGTTTCCGGATCTAAAACGCCTGTACATGCTGTTGATCCTGCCCGCACCAGGTAACCCAACGCTAAAAAAGGAGAATGTATCGAGCATCGTTCGCACTCTGAAGGTGCGTGTTCTACACACAACCTCTTTGTGTACAGGACTCACTTGCACTTGTGCTTATCTAAAAACTTGAACGGTTGCGCGATTCTTGCCAATTTCGTAGAATAACTGGATGTATTTTCCCATTACCCGTTTGACATGGATGAAGGAAACGTAACACCAAAATGCGGAGCGTGAGTAGCAGGAGATTGAGGGGCGAATGCATAGAGACGTAAACGATAATGTTGGCGAAGATGGAAAACGACACGGTCGAGAAGATGCTGCGTCAGCAGCGGTCAGAGTTAAGACTGGAAGGCGATCATAGGCGTACAGACTCTGACGAATTCATCCGTCAGACTGTGAAAAACCTGGCAACTGTACTGGAGACGACTGAGTTACAACTGGAGAATTTGACCAGAGACTTGCTACCGCCGTTGAAACCGACAACGGCCCTTGCTAAAGTGTTGCAGAATACAGCTGATTTAACTGTTTGTGGTTCAAATAGTCCGGGCGATACTGCGAATTTCTCCTCAGTACAAAGGCCACTCGGCGGTAGTAGCTCTGCTGATCCAGGTTTGATCCCGGTCGCACAATTATCAGAATCCTCATCTCTTCCCAACTCTTCTTCATCTTCCGTTCGCGGTCCTGCGCTAATTCCCTCTTCTTTATCGAGCGTAGGCGGTACTCCTGATGCTGTGATGACTGACTCAGATGCGTCACTGTGCCTTGACACAAATTTGCTTTTGGCACGCAAATATCATAACGCTTGCGTTTCTCTGAATGAACTCTTGCACAAAGAGATAGAAAGCATGCATCTCACGCGAGAAGCTGTTTGCGGACAGAGCGTATATAACCTTGCTATGCAGGCGGAAAATCTCACGCTGCTTAACGAGGAAAGACGAAAATTGATTGAGCTAAAAAAGTCATTTTATACTTGATGAATTGTTCGTATTCCGTGTGCAATCTAACTTTCAATGGTGTATATGGCCGCTCTGGTGCATAGGTGCCAGTGAGCTCTCCGCGAATCAGGACGCAGAGTTGAATGAGGGGCTAAGTATTGTGAATGTGTGAATATACGTGATAGCTCATGGACTCGTCTCATGCTCAGAAGAACTCATGGTTTACTGAGTGGGTCTACGCAACTTATCACACTCGCTAGCCTTATCGGTGTAATTTCATATAAGCAAATGAGTGTGCGTGCATAATTCGCGCACGTTGTTTCAAAGAAATGCTTGTGTCTACGCAATCGATGTGATATCCATATAAGCAGATATACGTGGGTGCGTAACTCGGGTACGTTGTTTCAAACTTGCTGAGCTGGCTTGTTGCCGAAGTTTCACGCTTCACTTCTTTATAAATAACTAACGACACCATTCAAACTCCTTGATCTTTGTGAGGGTCTGTTACGAGTAGTGCCCACTAATAAAAACTGATGTCCTCTATCGTCTTGACCTGCAAGAAAACCACTTGACTATGGCTGCAGACCTATTGGAAGTGAGTGCGTTTTTTACATCAGTCTTTATCTTCTTTGAAGAATGATTTCATTTATGAACAAGAAAAAGAAAATCCGAATTTTCCCATATGCAGTATACATACCATATAGGTTGACTCATTGGTATCTACACATTTTCTAAAGATGGTGGATATTCTTCGAACTCTATTCGATTTATTTTGGTTTATAGAAGTCAGGGAAGAGGGCCGGAGATATTTTGACCAAAATACATCTGCATCTGCACCATTGTATTTTTCAACCCATAAGGCATCGACATATAAGAGCGCTGGCAGTCCGTAGTACACTGTGATTCAGACCTAACATGACTATCAACTTTTTCTGTAGTTCAAATGCCTTCAGTGCTTCACACCTAGCGGTTCGCGATACAAAAGTCATATTGATTTATCGCAATCCCTATACTATTTAGAAATTAGTGTCTGGTGGTAGGTTATTGTTTGCAATTTTTTTGTAGACACTCATAGTAATTTCGTGAAATCTAAAACGTTCTAAAATTCTACGCTGCTTAGTAGCAACCTTTAGGACGGAATCAGTGTATCACATTTTTCAGGTACAGCATATACAAAGGTTGAATTCTGAGATGCTGTATGGTGAGACGGTAGACACAAATTAGTTCTTTTAGGACTAGCTGAGAGGATGAAATACATGCAGAAGCTCAAAATAGATGCTCACGGTATGCATTTTTGTGAGTATATCGTATTCAAGTTTGCAAGCTTTCACCGCGCAAACAACCACAAAGTGGCTTGAGGCTTACGTGAGCCTCACCCATATTTGTGATCAGGTAGAGCACGTCACTTGGTATCCTTGACATTTATTCAGTTGTGCTGTTGCTTTCAAATATCGGACCCGTCTTTCAAAAAGCCGAAGTTTCCACTGACAGAAATACAGATATCTGGTTAAAGCTTCACGGTCACCTAAACGTTTGTCAGACGCGGTCGGCTATAGAAAAGACTCTATTCTGATTGTAACAAGCAGCACTAGACCGCAAGCTGAGTTGTTTGTCTACGCTCATTTAGTCAGCCTTGCACGTTCTTCCTTGCTGCGTCTGAGCACAATATTAGGGATTACGAAGATGTGTAAATAAACATGTATACTTTGTAAATCTTTTGCATAAGTTGCTCAAATGCAGGGCTTGCTTCCCTTAGTCGTGGCAGCATAGTTTGTATATAATTCTCGAGTGCAGCGCATGTGCCAGTTCCTACAAAAATTCTTCGCCTATTTGAAAAGAGATTTGCATTTTACCTCCTTACTCAAGGGCCCCGCACGCTTGATATAGATAGAGAAATTCCAATCACACAGCGTGTAAAATCGAACAAAGGTAGAGGACTCAAGACACGCTTCTCAAAGCTGAAATAAAAACCAGAGATTTATTGGGAATTATGCCTTGAAGTGTATTTCCGGTAAACCCGTGGTTTGCAATTCTACGTGTTGTTGATACACCTGATCCGTCCTCTTGCCCTGGAAACAACAAAAATCAGAGTATGCACCAGATATAGCACGTGCGTGCAACACACATCTCAGAGTGTCCGCAGCCTGAGACACAGCATTCACGTGCATACCACCGTCAACGGAAATTATGAACGACGTAATCGAACACAAGTGGATCGATTTTATGCTTTAAAATTTATCTGGTAATACGAAATCCACATGCTTTCTGGGCAGTGACAATAGATATTCTTTGCTGCGAAATCAGATACCTCGATAAGAGGTATATAAGATACCACATCAACCCGTATGTTTACCTCAGTGACTGATGTTTCTTTTGAAGTACTTTTCAACAACTTTGTGTTGCGTGGTCGCCTTTGGAGTTAAAGCGCAGCATTTTGAAGGCCTCGAATATTAAGCTGTCGGAATCTTGAAAATTTAGAGGTATTGCTTCGTGTAAATGCTATGGGGTTCAACTCCTAGCAATCTACTACTCTCCACCATAGTGGCAGAGTGCATGTTGGAGAAATGTAGCGATACAGTGCAAAAGTGTGACAGTGAAGTGTTTTCCGAAGGATTGAAAGGTGTCCCAGGCAGGTTAGAATACCCACAAAGACGTGTTCCCTTAGTCATCTCAATTCCCGCAGCTCATGCAGCAAACTAGACAAATCCAGAGCATACTCGAGCTATTGAAAGACTTCTGCAGTTCCTCTTGGGTGGCTTCTAGCGAGCCGGTTCTCAGCGACATGTGCTAGGTACTTTTCAAGGTCTTCAAAGCTTTGACTAAAAAAAGAGAGAGCTTGTCTGCTGAGGCTTTCGTCGAGCTTCTCTATCGCCTGCTGTTCAGTTTGCCTGAAAAGTTCCTCATGCTTCAGCTCGCGTTTATCTTCTGCTTTCTTCCTGCGATAATACCGTGCCTGCTGAAGAGCCACTATATTTCTCTGAAAAAGTGGCGGAAGCGCTTCAGCTCGTAAGAGCGCCCCTGAGAAAGCCTCCACCGGAAGAATTTCTCCAGTGCTTAATTCCGCCGCCTTGAGTTCATCTGCGTAGCTTGGTGCTGTGAAACTCTCCATCAACCGAGAAAATCGATGTTCCTGACGGTCCTGGTGCGATGAAACACAGCTGTCGCCATATGAAGATCAAAAAGGAGAACAATGTGCACGGCACCGCATGGGGCGGAGGGTGTCCAACGTGTAATCGAAGACATTCTTATATATATAGGATTATTTGCTCGTCGCTGTCACTTCTCATCTCCCTCTCGTTATTGGACGTACAAAATTCCTTTCTTAAAACACGGCAGGCAGCAAAAGACACAACGGGGACATTATATTTTTTAAAGCTCAAACTCACCTGCTTTCTCAGTTCTTTCGTAACGTTGACCGGCATTGAACCCCTCACAGTTTGCCTAGGATACTTCCCACGCTGATAGGTACTGAGCTCCTCAGTCGTCAGCAGTGTGTCAGGAAGCCGCTGCTGAAACTCTAACGCAGCATTCATGATGTGATCATCAGCAATATTTGTCAATTTGGACTCCTTGTTGTCAACCTTTTTGACCAGGTTCCGAACACGTGTTCCACTACTGGTGAAAGCGGCGGGTATTGGAGAAGAGGTCGAAGTTTTTGCGTCTTGTTTTCTACATCGATATCGCCTACCCCACTTTTCCGTAAGAGCTCTCCTTCCACTAGGGAGAGGCATTTGTCGAGAGTGCTCGATGATGGAAAGGACGCCGAAGTACAAAAGATAGATGTAGAGCTCTTCAGCCCAGTGAATGGGTAAATATGCTCCAGTGAGCAAATTTAGTAAAAGGATCTGCAGTGGCTTCCAAATTAGTGTACATGCAATGCTGTCTGTCAAGTTACTGAGAAATTCGAGCGCCACGACTGTGACCTCTTTTGTCGGTGTTGGGTTCGCTTCCATACTGAATTGGTTGAGCATCGGTTCAATAAATTCTCGTGAAGTCTTGGAAACCTGCTCAGACTTGTCCTCGAGAACATCTAATCTAGAATCAGAGCGCGCGGTGTGGTTCACTGTTTGAGATGAGAGAATCGCACTCTCGGAACGACGTGGTAATATGACTTTGTGCTCACCTCTGTATCTTGCTGGTAATGATATGGATGATTGAGCTAATTGGTATTGCGGAATCGAGCTGATCCGGCGCAAAAGTTTCGGCAGCCTCCTTTTCGCGGCGGTAACAAAGCGAAGCAAGCTTTGGGTTCTTTCATCGGCGAGGCTGAGCGCCTGAATTTCTCTCAAGTTTTCGGCGAGTTGCTTCCTTACGAAAAGCTCGTCTTTAAAATTCTGGACCCCATTGGTTTGAGACTCACCTTCGCCGAAGTCACCAAAAATTACGGGTACGCTATACGGATCAGAGTCCGAGATTTGTTTTTGTAAACTTTCTTCTGCTTCTAAACGGAGTAATTCTTGCCTTTCTTTTTTTCTTTTGTAGTTTCGCAGCTCAAGCAGTGTCGGAGGTGCCTCAAGTGATTTTTTTTTAGGTGTTTCTACGCAGAAAGGATGCTCTGGTGAGGGGATGCACGGCAGTCCTGTACGCAGGTTGATAAATCCCTCCTTATGTTCAGGGTCGCGTGTTGCGACGATGCGATCGGCCTCCTGTTAAAGCATGGCATCGTGGACAGCGTATACAGGTCATGCTATGCGTCGTGCAATGCACTGATTATAACTAACTTTATCTAGTACACTGTGTACAACGCGAAGGAATCCAGGTTTTCCAGCTGCAATTTAGTCTGTATCATTGATTTCTGAGGATACACTATAGGATGTCATAGCCACCAACTGAATTAGCGTATTTGATTGTCTTAGCTGACTTGCTGCATGTTTTTTAGCCCGGATGTCAAGCCTGCAGCGTCGCCAGCAATATTTTCTACGACTCCCGCCAAAGTTTTTGCTCCTGTTGCCAGTAATTGTAACGAGTCCTCATTCAAGGAATTCATTAGCTCCTGTCCTAACAAGAACGCAGACAAAGTTGATTTTGATAACTCTCGCCTATAAGCGCAAAATTTGTCAATTTCTCTCCATCGGTTCGACCAATTACAGCACCTCATCTACAGAATCGCACAAGCGCAATTTCCGGTTGAGGATGCACAAGTGAATTCCACCAGGCCAGCAGTGAGCAGATTTTGACTAAGCATGACAAATTTTGATGCAGTATATCACAAACCTGCATCATGACGATCCAGTTCCTCTTCATATAACACGTGCCCTACTACTACCAGACGCAGCCAACAAAATATACAGAATACCTTGGGCTACGATTGGCAAGGCTAAAAACCTGTTCATGCTGTTTCTTCTCATGACATGAAGAAGCTGTTATGTTTGTTCTCATACGGTTAACACTAAGATGTATTCCAAGGGTCTCAGCAATTCAGACAATACCGTACCAGCTCGTTTAGTGTATCATCTGCCTCCTACCCAACAATTTTACATCTCTAAAGCGGTTCAAAAGCATGCATGCTTTCCTACGGATACTCAGCGTTGCAATAAGCGCTGGTTCATATACTCACATATTCGCCTCTGTAAGCTCTCTGCTGTCATCGAAAGGATAACAAAAACGTTCAGAGCACGACCTGTACGACAAATGCTGTGGTGCTCGACTTAGCTAGCTTCCAATAATAGCTCGAAGAGAGATGGTTACACATTGATATCAGTCTTCTGCATCAAAAGCTCTTCCCGCGTTTTCACTTGTGAAACCTTACTTTTAGTTGTGCGCAGCTCTTCCCTAGCTTCTTGCCGAGGATTTGGTATCTTATAAAAGTTTTTTTTCTCATAATCATCTAGATTCAAATCTTCAGCTTGCACAGGTTTGAGGTTGTAGGCCCCTAGAAGTAAACCTTCGTCACGGGGTGGCGGCGCTAGCAACAGGTCGTCAAAAGATGCAGTACGATGCCGTTGTAGACTATCTGTACCTGACCGTCGCTCGAAAGATTTTTCTTCTTCTTCTACTAGTCGGAATTGTTCATATTCGGCTAGAAGCCTTTCGTAGTTGTCTGCGAATTCATAAATATTCAGAGTCGATACAGGCACTGTATTACGCTCCAGCTGGATGCAGATACTATCAAATGTGCCAGCTGAGGGCGTGGGAGGTATGAAATATCAGATGAAAAGTAATCAAGCCCATGGTCGTGACCTAACCTAAAATACGAATTGGTAGCGGCCTCCTTCCTGCTCGAGAGTTTTTTGAAGCTGTTAGCCCTTCTGTTTCCATTTCAACTCTAGTTCGATGTCGTTTTGAAAGACGTCTTCCCAGAGCAATAGACGATCTCTTTTTAGCTCGTCGAGCACATACTTCTCTCCAGATTACATCTCCAAGGCTGCATAATACCTAGTAAAAATTGAGGTCGGAGTTTTTCGAGTTCAAAAATTAGGAGAATGGGAGCAAGTTAGACCATAGTTTTTGCTTCCGATAAACTAACAACTTTTAAGACTAAATACCTCAATCTAAGGGCCGACTACCACCTTCATTCGTTATATCAAGCAATAGACGTGCTTTGCATATAATAATACTGGGAGGAGTGAATTTGTTGCTCTTACCTCGGACGAAGTTGTTTTTCCAATTTCCGGTCTCCAACATTCATCCTTAATTTTCACTGCAAATACAATCAACCCCACTTATAAGGAGATTCGGCAAGAGTATGTATAAATTAGCCGGTATTGTTACTTGTCTTCGCTTCAGCGCCAGATAGGTTCAATACGTGTGCTGGGCAGACCGGATCAGAATAACGTGGTAGCATTGAAAAGTTTTCAGCAAGAAATGACTGATTTACATATGGTATACGTCAACGAAACCTAAAATGTGAGGAGGATTGAAAGCTTCATCCTGACCGCTCGCTTCTCGCAGAGTGCACTTCATTAGGACTATAGGATACAGAATGAGACAAAATATGAGTTTACATTGCGCTAGTCGTGAATCTTCCCAAAAGGCCGCAATGCCGTAAAAGTGCGGGAGCGAATATGATTGAAAAGCGTGGAACCGCTTTCCATTGATGTCTATTTCATCATATATACAATGCCGTGAATTTGCTGTGGGTGTATACTCGGCTATTCATTTGCGCCTCCCACAGTAGTAAACTACTTGCCGTTTGCGTGCTATGTAAGGCAGTAACGGTGAATGCGAAAGTCAGATCAAAGAGCTGCCCGGGATAGCCTAGACGAGATCATTTTCTGCACCGTAGCTGCAAGTGCAATTAATTTTGCTCGTATTGTGTGTTGTCCTCAATTGGTTTAGTAGCTGGCTACTTGCAATAGTCTTCCAGAGCTTTAGTGTTCGCCTGGCAGTGAGTCATCAAGGCACATATTAGCCTACGCAGCGCAGATACATCTCACTACATTCCTTGTCACCTAAAAAAACATTGATGCACTTGTATTTTGAGTTCTACGTTACAAACTGAACATGGTGATTCGCGATGTACTCAATATGCGTAGTCTCTAGCAGCGTGGGAGAGTTGTTTTGCTTACCGTGGCCAACTGCGTCAAATGGCTGCGCTGAGGCTGTGTGATGTTGTTGAATTTGTAAAAGAGCGATGCCTGTTGCCATAAAAGGATTGTATAACGGAATCGTTAAGAGTCGCATGCCTAGCGGTTGGCACACTTCTGCAACTCTTTCAAGTTCGTATGTACAGTCATATATTCCTGTGGCACTACTCACTGTTTTAAATTATCATCAGGTTCTGTGTTCATCAAGTGATCAAATACTAGCACGATTGAAAGCGAACGCATCAATAAACAAATTATAGAAGGAACACACAATCAACTTTTTGGAATATTTGCGGCGGAGATTGCTATCACACTATTAGTTACACAAGTTACGTGGAAAACATACTCTAACGAAGGTCTCTGGTTAATAACCTTGAAGAGGGTGGGACTGCTTGTGTTATACAATTATTAACACTAGTAGAAAGCCATCGAGCACGAGTGGCTCGTGCATATATAAGAGTGCCACAGTCTTTGCTGAAATTGTTGTGCTTTTTTTACAAATCTTGGTTTTCTCCCTTCCTAGTAACAAATTTTTGACCAGCATAAACTAACATATTTTCCTAGATAACCTTATCCATTTCTCATTTTACCGTGACGCTTGCTGACGGGGCCCAATAAACAGTTTACCACTTATGAGCAGGCTTTCACAAAAATATCCACCAATGTGGTCTTGCAATGTGGATGGAGATTAAGCATAGATTCTGGACATCCAGCGTGCACCCAGCTGGGCAACAAGTTGCAGCTGAAAATTGAGACTCTTGCGCACATTAATTCCCTTTGAATACGTAAACCCAGTCTGGACGACATTTTCAGCTTAGAAACAATGTGGTGCGCGCCAACAGCTGTACAGACTGATCTGTAAAACACGTTATCCAAGTACGTCCGTGGCGCTTCGTTTCTGCGTCCGGTGCTGACCTCACTAGTAGACGTAAATACCACCGAAATTTCGACACAATTGGAGTTCAAATAAGATACCGGTACAGCCATAGATGCAAGAGCTTCAGTCAGCAGAAAAATACTGCAGAACGCCTGACAAACAAGAATTTAACCCAGTGTATTAGAAGCAAGGAAAAACTAGCTTCCAGGAAGCGTTAATACCTACACTACGCAGATATTTTTACACTTAAATAACGTGTGAAAATAATCTTCTACTGTCAGCATGAAAATCCACGTACTTTGCTCCTTCTTGGGCCAATAAAATTGTTTTGCTGGTTCAGTCGGTTATATCATCACCGGAGACGCCAAAGAAAGTGAATATAGTCAGAATATTTGCACATTTTACTTGCCTATCAAATGCGTCTGCATAGCTGTTACATGCATCTGAACTGAAATGCAACGAAATGATGTTGTAGCCATAGTCGGCCCCCACAGGATAGACTGATCATGATGATTGCAGATGTTTGCAACTCTCGATTATCGAAGATTCTGAGAACAAGACTCTCTAGCATACTACACCTGTGGATGTTTGGTCAAAGGAGATATTACAATTCGGATGCATCAAACCATCATTATAATGTTACGGTAGTATCACATAATTTTACTTAGCTAGTTACATACTCAGATAGTGGCAGGTGTAGCCTCAGGCTCGTAACTACTGCAAGCACGCAACAGAGGTCTGGTCTAGCGGTGAATCGCCTGCCGCGTAGAGTTGAAGTAATCTTTGGTGGCAGACTCCTCAAACTATTTTCTATTGCAACAACAAAACAAAAAGTTAAAATTGCATTAGGGCATTCTGAATGAAACTGGTGTTGATATTCTAGTTATAAAAACATAGGCCCCACTGCCGTATTGGATGAAACAATTATCAGCGTGTGTATAAGACGGCCGACTTCAACAAGTTGCTCGCAGTAATCTCACACAAGAAGTTCTCTTTTTAGGAAGTCACACACTGTTTAGAAGTTCTCTAATACGCTCGAGTATTTGAGCTTCCTTGAGTCTGAATTTGAAATAGCTTTCCACGGCGTAGGAGATACCTACAAAGATCATATATACTAAGCTGTGTCCTACTGCATATAAAATTACAACTCATCTTGCCATGAGATTACGGCCAGGTGTGTTATTTGCTGGGACCTTCAACCGCTTTAGTTGTACTTGGTCTGATTTAATTAGGGCATGTCCGCAACATTTTTTGCGTTAGACACGGTCAGACATTTTAGGACCATCCCCGCAATGCACCAGCACACACCAGATCTTTCCCATATACGCATAAAATCAGTAGATGATGTCGTCAAGTTCCCGTTTAAAGAGGTAACCCGTCAAATCAAAACTTCAAAACATTAGGCTGACGTGTATGGACCACTTTCAAAGTGTTTTTTAAGGAGTATGCTTTCACCGGTAGCTCAGCCACGCGTGTCTTGATCGAAACCGAATATGGATTTATTTCCAAGTTTGTACGTCGAGCTGACCAACGTGTACAGTTTGCAAGCGCAATATGGACAACGCGTGTTTTAAGGTCACAATGGCAAGAGCAAAACCGCACGCACAAGACGAGAGGGTTCCTGACCAGCCTATATGGCGCCATCGTCTGCATGCAAAATTTCCGCATGTGAGTCTAATATTTACCAGAGGTTGTTTTCACGGTTAAAACAGAAAGATGGGTATGTTGCTCATGTGCATATCTGCATTGAGACGCTGCTGTCCTTGAGGAGGGCAAATCTCTGCCGCATGCGGAGCTTCTGAAAGATTACCGCAATCACTTCTGACTTTTGCTGAGCTATTATCCGTGATTGCTGTGATAAATTCTATTGGTGTATGTAGGTTCAAATGAGTCAGTCTTAGCGAGGCAACTTTGATTGTCGTGGGTCACTGCATTGGCTTGAAACTTCGATCGCTCCCCAAACAGTTGCTGTCATCGCGATGGTGTCGTTCCTTCTCGATTCAGACGTTTGAAATCACCAGTTGTGTTGTTGTGTTACACTACAGAAAAAAACCTGAGTCATTTGTAAACATACATATATATATATCTAATTCAGATTGTATTTTGATGGAAATGGGCATATGTGTATGTGCAGACTTGCATACACAAACAATATTCCGAACCATACACTAGAGCTTTCCTTAAGCTCTATTCTGCCCCTGCGCGGTTGTAGTCACACTTGATTCTAAATTTCATCAGAGGAAGATATTTGCATGTAATGACGATGTCGACGTGGGTGTGTGTACTTCTTTAATCGAACGCTAAGGATGCCAGTAAGAGCTGCAGCTTTTTTTCGCATAGCAAATCGTGTTCATATGTGTGTGACGAAAAGTTATGTGCATGTGTTCAACTGCATTGAAAATATGTTGTACAATTACAGTACGACTCATGAACCTCGATATGTACGTGTGTATTCCTGGTAAATCGGCGGATAAATACATTTGTACACATGTATACACCCAGTTTGTACTGAAAGCACGGTATATGTATATATATATATATATATATATATATATATATATATACCTGTTTTGTCGCATCATAAATCGTAGTGCCTATCCATTCCTTTTGACGTCGTTGTTGGACTGCTGAACATCTGTAATAAGAATTGATTCCTTGCAGAGGTGTTTGTATCCTGTAGAATTTTTGGTGTATCGATTGAACTTCCTTTATCTTACATACTCACTGCATACGGTTTTTTCGGTGGTGCAAGCTGCGAGCAGGTATTATCAACACAGAGCCTATACGTGATTATATCTTTGTATTTCTCAAACCGAGTGTGTGTGTACGAAGTGTCTGTGCGCTGTGTCTGATAGCTGATCGTACTTTTTTGTCGAGAAGTAGTACCTCAATATGTGCTCCATTCTATTGCTGCATTCTTCACCTTGTAAAAGAATGACTCATCCGCGCAGTAGCTCCTCCAATGCGCTCTACTAAAAATGTGCGCTATCGAATGCTAGTTTCCTCCCCGTTTAGCAGATGATTTTCCTTGTGCGATAGAGAGCATACGAGTCATAACTTTGGTCAAAGACGATCTGCACTTCACGTGACTCCCGTTGCGCGGTGTACACTATTTTGCCCACGTGTTTGCTTGAACAAGATGGTAGTATAAGAAGAATCACTGGATTTCTCTCCCTTTGTACTTACCACTTTTATGAAAAACGACGTGCTTTTCCTTGCCGTCGCAAGCAGCTGTTACTTGCCAGTGCGTGTTCGTGCTTATTCTTTCATTTCGTGTAACTGATCCGCTACTGCACGACTGCAGCACACTGCAGCAAATGAGCACATCGCCGTAGAGAGCATGCACAGCGTGTGTCACTCTTGCCTTATAGTGTATTTATGTGAGTTTTCTTTCTATTCAGAGGCAACTTGAGCACTGATGCAGAGTGCGTATCCAACTCCTTTTACAACTTCACTGCGAAATTAGAACAGCGCCCTTCACTTAGTACGCCCGACCTATTGCGATTCCCGCATCTGTGTGTATGTGTCTTGTGTGTGTACGAATGTGATGCATCAGGTCAGCACTCGCGCAAATATCAACAAGATTCTTCTACAGGTAGTATGCCTACTCTTTCGCCATTGCCGTTTCCCTCTGTGCCACGAGCAGCATTAGTAGCGGCACGCTTTCTTTCGCCCGCCAGGCAAATTCAAACGCGCGGAACAGCGCGAACATCCGCGAAGAAAAATAGGCGCTTTCTCCAATGCTGTCAGAACTGCTGTGCGATTGAGGGAAAAAGCGAGGCCTACTCTCTCATTCCTCCTCCAAGGTAGAAGATTTCCGCCACCTATTTTTTTTTCTCCAATCAATCTGCGTCTCACTTCAGCTGGAAAACGCGCTAGAGAACGCCTATACCACGGCAATCAGTCAGTACATGTATACATAAATAAATATATATATATGTATAAATATGAATCTTGTACATCTGTGCGTATACGTAGATGCATGGTGACCTCGCAGACATATATATATATGTATATATGTAATATATGGATATTTGTTGTGTTTATACCGAACGTACAGGTGTTGTGTTCAGAGCTGTGAAGGGACAAGCATAAGTTCTCGTAGATTGTCAGCGCCAGCACTTTGCTGAAGCCTAACGTACGCACGTTGCTGTGACAGCCTGAGACATGTGCAACAGCATGCAGAAAGTATGACGCGTTATTGAATATATATTTGAATATGTGTATATATGCGTGTCGTCCAAAGTATAATCTACAGTTTTCCTTTCGGCTTCGCCAAAGCCTACACCTGTACAAAGTACGTACTGAAAAAATTGTTATAGTCATGGACTCTAGTAGTGGACTAAGATTTTCCACGAGCGCGGTGTCGCTAGCGAAAGAAAAGAAGACTGCTGAATGACTTACATGTGTCTATAGCGACCTTTTTAGTACCAGTTAAATTTTCAAAAAGTAGTGTCATTGAGAAAAGGCACCCCTTGCTCTCGAATATACTCTAAGGGCCTCTGACGCGCGCACCGAAAAATATGTGTCCGTATACATTTGCAGTAAAGGGCGTGAATAATCAAGTATAGGTACGCATATACGAGACTGCTCTTTAGTAGGTGCTTTTATCGTGCCTTCAGACCTCCCATCTCTTCGGCAGTAGAGAGGAAAGTTCACTTGCCATCCTTGACCCTACAGCGCCTTGACTTATGAGCCATAGTGTATACAAACGTGTATGCATTCTTTTGTGTGCGAAGGCAGAATGACTTCTGTTCTGAATAGAAATATATATATATATATATGCATACATATGTATACGTGCACATATGTGAAGGCGGATATACTTATGCATTTGTTACTAGTATGTACGGAACTATGATTGTACACTTATGTGCATGATTATATAAGTGGCATACTTACTTTATAATCACATGCACATGCATAGATATATCTTCTGATAGAGTTTTAAGATTGCCTTTGAATAGTCAACCAACTTCTCACTGCTGCAACGACAGCAGTAAGATGACAAAGCAGGCAGGCATGGCTATGTTGCTTCTACTTATCTACCAGTTCAGTTTGGTACGCACGATGAAATATGATACTCTACCAGACAGTTACGTGATGTTTCGAAGCTGCAGCATGCTCGAATGCATCTGTATGTATAGTTATGTAAAACCAAGTATCTGTAAAGTTTTCTAAATATACATATATATGACCCTTTCTTCTTTCCGTAGCCTCATTTATTAGCACTGGTGAAACTCAACATCTTTATAGTCAAATTACAAGCAGTGTGTCAACAACACCTGTACTTTAGGATGTGCAAATATGCGAGATGTTTTGTATGTACTCGTTATATGTTCTGATAAATACATAGGATTATGTATGAGTTTCTTCTGATATTCAACGAGAAACAAGGCACTGTATCAGTCGAAGACACGGCTGATCTAAACTTGAGTTTTTTGACGAGTGCTGTCATACCACGTGTAAGCGACGTTGGCGTATATAATAGGCGAATATTTGTCTGACTATACCTTTGTATGTGCCAGAAAAAAATGTTTGAAAACTGGGTTTTCAGATAAAGAATCTGATTCTACGTAGATGTGCGTATATATATATATATATATATCTATATCTTTCTATCCATCTATATCCGTCTATCTGTATATATATGTATATATATATTTATAAATATACCTGTATGCGTATGTACACTCGTATTTCTTTACAAAAGGTTCAAATAGACATATGTATATATATGTATAGGGATGAATGTCGGCTATACTTGTGAGTATACGACTGTGGTTGTTCCTAGCATAGTGATTTTTATTTCTACGCCCGCGTGACTACTTCTGCACCGGAAGCTGCTGTCCTTCATAACGTTTTTTTTTTCTTCACTAATTGTCAATATGTCTACAAAAAGAGGTCTGTCGACGCATGCGGTATTCACTTACTCCTTTTTTAAGATTAGACTTGTATCTACGTTTACATATGAGCATACATATATGTATAGACAGTAGCTATATAGTTACCACTGTGAGAGAAAAAATATACGCACATATATATGTGTTTATACGTTCACCTATCAAGTAGTACTATAAAATCGTGTGAAATGTGCTACTCAGTTATATGTACGTATATGTATATATAATTTCCTATATGTCTTGGTACTACACGCCAAACAACAGATTCGAAGTCGAACTCTACGTGTGTGCGTGTGCAGTCACGTACATGAGGGTATATATATATATACATATATATATATATACAGATATATGTTTAGGAGGAACTGTCGTGTAGACGTGACAACCACTTTTCTTATGGTGGCGCCTATGTGGCAAGAAAATGTTTTTTTACAGACTGGGAAGAGTAAATTTTCACATACTTGCAGCGTTGAATATATAGATTAAAGAAGCTTTGCAAATCGAATTTGTATAGGGTGAAGCGTTGCCATTGATCACAAATCAGCTAGCTGACATACTGAGAGTGATACATAAAGGTATCTCCAAAACTTCTTTTCAATGAACATACCACGCTTTGGGCAACTGGAGCGTCCATTTAGTTGTCTTTTTAGAAACTTCCACACCCTGCTTAGCGGTATCTTTACAAGCAGACGAAAATATATTCACTATATATGCTTACATATGTATATTTACATAAATGTATATGTATATATACAGCACTTTTCATGATGTGAAGCTGAGCCAGAAAGAAGATAATTATGCGAAGATTATTGTTCACCTGCATATATGTATATACATATGCATATTTGTATGTAATTGCATGTGAAAAATACACTCACCTTATATCTTTGAGCAGAGGTTAAGGACGACTCTGCTCCCATATGTAGGTTCAAAGCACGTTGCTCACAAAATGTTTTGATCTAAAAGTGCCTTCACTCTGATAAGGCAGAGGTGGCCAATATCGTGGCACCTACAGCGACTGCTGTGCACACATGAAGAGGTGGATGCCAATGTCCGTATACCGGTGTGTCTGCATAAGCACAGGTTATTTTTCTGTAAAGAATATTACATATACGCACATATACATATATATATATATATTGATTTACCATGTTGCAACGGTTTGACGCACACACGCAAATGAACTATTTTACACCGAGAACTGTTCGAAGAGTAGCCGCAGCGATTCTCAACCGTCAACTCCGCTACGTTCACATTTTCTTTCTTTAACCAGCAAACATATCCCTGCTTCCTTCTCTTGCAAAATTCAATACATCTGCACATTTTACATATATGTATATGTATATGTGTATACATATATATGTGTTTGAATACGTTGAACTCGATTGTCTGTCGTATGCAACGTCGTTTTCAACTTGACATGTAAGTTTTGGGTGCTCTAACGTGCAAGGCACAAACGTTTTTTGTGCATTAGTGGTGAACAAGGTATTAAACTTCTAGTTGTAGTGAGTGACACCGAAGATGGGCTTTTGATGCTCCGCGTATATATGTGTAACTGTATATGTGTACATATGTATGTATCCATTTGTCTACAGGCTAATTCCGATTCCTCTACCTGCAAAAAGAAAACAACTTGAATCTGTTCGTGGAGTTCCTTCAGTTTCTTCAGAAGCATTGCAACAGCGTCTCCAGTTTCTTCTGAGTCCCGCTGCTGTTGAACAGCAAAAGGCAGCCAAAATGCAAGTACGACATATACATATATATCTTATTTAGGGTCACATGTGTAAATAAGTGTCTACCTACATGCGTATTCGTATCTCTTCCTGTATGGATACATATATATATATGTATATGAATTTATGTACATGGTATTCTGCATATGTATATGTTGGTTGAGTGACACTTGTAAATAAGAATGAACGTACGTATATGATTTTACCTCTCCCTGTATATTTGATCCTATATAGGATACAGGAAATTTCTGTTCGGCTCCACAATTTTTGACAGTAATTCGCGCTGCTAATAAACAACAACGCCAAATGTATAAGTAGATCTATATAATTATATATATATTATTAGGTACACATATAGCACTGCATATATATCCTCACATAAAAACAGCGATTGGTGCATGTGATTCCTTGAAGATATAAGAAAGAATGTAAAGTCAGCAAATCCTGTTGAGGAACGCACCAAACGTGTCCTTACATATATATATATATATATTTATGGATGTATTTTGTATGTATATATATCTATATTTCTTTTATATGCATGCCTTTAAGGCAGAACTTAGGTTGGCGTATGTGAAAACTACACATAATATCAAATATGTACTTTGTAGGATGAAGAAGGATTTGAAAAAGAACTCAGAGTGTGGTTGCGACATTCTGTGTACGCCTCATGTCAATAACAGGCTATTTGTCGCTAAGTGAGAATGCGTTCTCGATGTCACGTATAGAAGGACACATACATATATACAGGTATACCTGTTCTTGTGTAAACACTTTTTAGAATTTTACTCAGTAGTTGCTTGTAAATGAGTTGCTATCCCTTCAAAATCGCGAGATACATAACGGGAAACTAGCACATAACTCTCTCTCTCTCTCTCTCTCTCTCTCTCTCTCTCTATATATATATATATATATATGCATGCACTCAAATAGGATGCATGTACACGTATACACAAATTACATCTGTGCACTTATATATAGGAAAAATTACTTGAAAAGTCGACTCTATTCACCGAGACAAGACAACCGACTACTTCACATATATATTTCACGCATGCATGTGAATTCGTATACATACATTCAGACACCTGCAGCACTTTACAAGTCGAGTTGGCAGCTCCCAGAAAGAGGATTCGAAATCAACTGTGCACCTAGTTTTAACTATTCTCTCTTTCTCTCTTCTATTATGTATAAGATACATAAAGATAGCCAGTGTTTTAATATAGAAGTCGCGACACTCCAGATACTTGAAGACAGTCTATGATCTGTAATGAAGAACATTCAAAATAAATAAATATATATATATATGTATAGCTACTGTTTGTGTTCCAAATTTTTGCAGCAAATTGACGTGATTACTCTTCTGGCTGGAAAGTTAAGAAAAGCCGTTTTTCTGTGTTGGATGTCTCCAGAGTCCTCATACACAACAGTGCTCATTCATCACCAAAGTACATATATTAAGGTGTTCACACTCATAGTAAATATCTAGTGTACAGTTGCATAGACAGTCATATCTTTTTTGGTATTTCATGTTCTCCGCTTACACCTGTGTATTTGATATCGGGTTTGTGAAGAATACGGATTTTCATAAGATGCTGAATCAGTAGTGTGGTGTCTGAGCGTCTTTCCATAAAGGAATGCGTAAAATCACCATAGATAATTGGACGAAAATGACAGAGAAGAACAGCTAGATTATTTCTGAACATGCACTAGCATCTTTGCCTTTTCTACGTGAATATACAAGAAGAAGACTTCATCCTCACAGAGATAGATGCGTGTAAGCCGACGTATGCCACTTCTAACAATGGCTCAAACCATTTACTGAAGCTATGTTCGCAGAATAAGACAGTTTACTAGTGGTACATATGAGACAAAACTTCTTCTTTATCTGCGCAGGGAGTCTGAATCTCGGTAGTGGAACTAAACCATTTTCTACACAGGAAAAAGCACCATTTTCTACACTTGTTTACAGATGGAGAGGTATGTATTCATGTCATTTAGAGTAGAGAAGAAAACTGGATAGTGTAAACTGTCTTTCTGTTGCATCCTCAACTAGTTGAATGAACTAACAAACAAAACGGTGATTTTCAAAAATTTGTGTGTGAAATTTTCTTCAGCGCGGCCTCACGCCTTACCAAGCGGAGCTCTTCATGTGGGACAGACAGGTCAAATCCCGAACAGTCTAGTTCTTATGAAATTTGAGAGATTCTCTTATTTATACAGTATATACAGGGTATCGAGCAAAGGGCTGAAACTACCTAGATACTGTATACGTAAAAGTTGGTGTGTAACTCAAATGTGGCACTTCTTTCATGTTTATGAGAAAAAGCATGGGCGTTGAACATGCATACATGTATAGATATATATAAAAATATATATATATATATATATATATATATATATATATATATGTATAAATTTAGAGATATATGTAGCGAGGCAAAGACCATAATGGACAGTAATGTGTATGCATGAGTGTTGAAATAGAGCGAAAAAAGTAGTATGATCGCATACACCTGTGTGTATGCAACAAGCAGAGCAGGTGCATACAACTAGCACCTCCTTAAATGGATATGCACGGGCCTGTTTTTTATGTGGATCTAATTTAGTTTTGTGGAGATCACATGTCATCAAGTTCATAAATGTATTTGAAGAAAACGAGCGAGCGTCCATCTTTGAAGTGCCAAAGTCAACTATGGCAGCTTCTGGGTGCACAAAAAAATCACTTCTATTTCAGACAGCTGTGCTAAGAATATTGTTTCAAAATAACTACTTCAACCTACTTTTTTTCTTATCAATAACATATGCATATATATATAAATAGTATATATATGTAATCATCCACCGAAGCGTATCACGTTTGTAACTGTAATTTTTCTTTACTTGTATATGTATGACTCTAAGTATCTTCATGTTGGAGACTGAGTTTTACCATTTACAGTTCTTTCAAGCTTGTTGGTAAAACGTAGATTCATTTTCCTACGTACATATATTGTGTACACAGCTACTTACATGAAATAAGTTCAGAAACAACATAGCGCCTTTCAAGTACACAAGAGATGGTCGAAGTTACAAACTAGCTGTATATTTTTAGATAAGTATACGTATACCTTTTGAGCATATATACAACGTGGATCTCATTTTTTCATGTGTGTGAGGTTTGATTCGCCTTTGATTGAATAGACACATTCGGTAGATATCAGCATAACTTTTTGTGTAATTTAGAGGTCTTTTTACTGCCCAAGACACCGAAGACTACACGCTTAGCAGTATTCTGCTTTCTGTAAAATAGCAGAAACTGACTCTTATATGACGGTTCACATATGTGTGAATACTTGATTGAGTTTTTATGTCTTGGGATTGAATTTAACGTATCCAATTACGATACGTTGGAACGACACTTCTTACATTGATACGTCGATACTGCACATACCAATTAAAGAGTATGACTTCAAAGGTGCAAAACCATATAATTGCGATAATTAGGCTCCCAAGTATCACTGCCTAGGTGATGTGAATACTTTGTATTGGATCTTTTAACCTTGCAACGAACAAATCGATACTTACTCCGAATTTATCGATCCTCACAACGAAGTGTCAAATGTAACTTTGCTACAACCGTTGGCATTCTGGAGAACGTGTATATTTGAACCAAACCGATTATGTAATTATCTGCATGGTATGTGTTATGCACATATGATGACCATATATCTCTAGTTTGCAGTAAAAACATCAACGTGCTACACTTCAGTATACATACTTGTTTGATATCCGTAAATAAATGGTGGTTTACACAAGTGTTCATGTGTACATAGATATACATGTATTTATGCATGAGTAGCGATCACCACCATACTCTGTTAACACATACACGTATCTAGAAATTACGATTGGCTATACTCCCAATATCGTATGGCGTAGTAGACGAAATTATGTTTTTTGAAAAACCGAAGGCTGTATCAAATGAAGTCAAACTAACTACCCCGGGGTCTCTGACATGAAAATTTTGCCTGGCAGCTTTCGGCGCAGATTTCACATAACAAAGTGTATTTTCTAAAAAGTAGAACAGGAACGAGTAGATTTCTCAATGAAGTATCAAGTCACTTGGACTAAATCATATATAGGTTCGTATATGGGTGGTGAAAGAGGGAAAAAAAGCGTACAGTACAGCCTTACTGATGTTACTTGTATGTGTTTATGTGCTCATTTCGATAACGATTGATTATGTATTTATGTGCTCGCTTTTCTCTCTTTCCTGCTAAAAACAAGGTTTGCAATAAGATAGGCACAAACAGTAGCGTAAAACATACACGTTTCTAATTGTGTGAATACACACACATGCGTAAAAATAAAAGAGCTTCTAACATTGTTCTTATGGTTTTTTCTTCCCTGTAGAAACAGCTACCTGTTCGTGTTCGTATTCACTCGATTCGAATTTTCCGTGGATGAAGAAACTGCTGCTGTTGCGGTCAAGTTTACTGTGCTTCGAGATGTTCGTATTATTTTAAAAATTCATCGAATATGTTGTTTTTATGTGGCAGAGAGGATATTGCGGGAAGTTTGACTGCTTTTCCGCGTGGGTGCTCATCATAGCTCTTTGTCTACCCTCATATATGCAAGTCTATCCAATATCGAGATTCAGAGCCCTAAATATACTTATGTATGTGTGGAGGTTATAGTGTGCGTCACTTGTTGCACTTTTCTTCTTTTTCTTTTTTTTCCTCTCTTTGTAGGTATTCAGCTATATCTTTTATTTCTGCCACTACATTGATATGTTGAATATCTTTATGCCACTTTTTCACGGAAAATTCATCCAGTAATATGTAGTGCAGATCAGTTCTACGTCTGTATGTACGTATTTCAACCTTCATTTTGAATCCTGTACGTACACAGATCTGTTAATGTATACTTATTCAAGTGCTTTTTCTTCCTTACATACTATGCGCACATCTGTATAAATGTTGTCTATACATACATCTGCAAATTACAAATGTATATATGTCAGTGTACCCCTTTTTTAATCTGCAGCCCACAAGGACATACCAGATTATTGTGTACGTATAAATAAATATATACGTATATATATATATACATATGTATTTGCACACCTGTAATACATCTATGCTGAACTCGTCTTGCTAAAAAATTGTTTGACGTTGCAGAACATTTTGCCAGATCTAGCGCCCTGTGGTGATAGCGCCTGCATTAAGTATAAAGGTATAAATGAAAATCTATTACATATATATATATATATATATATATATTCACACGATATTTCTCTTTCTGTATGTATATGTTGCAAGCTGTTTATATACCGCTGTAGTTGTTTGGTGAATAATGAGAAGCCTCGATTGTGGGGTGAACTTCTTTGTGCAGATGAGAGATTCTTCGAAAAATTTATCGTGCGCAATATTTGCAACGCTTAGCTGAAGTGACTGAAGAAGAAAGACACCTGCAATTGCAGCTTTTTTTTGCAAGAGCGTAGGGGTGAGTTTTCACCTTTGCACTCATATAAATAAATACATCACTGTAAATGGCGTATACTCATATATTTATAGGGGCAAGTGCCGGTTCCAATGCTGGTGTTTTGTGTCAGTGCCGGCACTGTTTGCCAGTGCTGCTGCAAGTTAGACGAGCAAAACACTTTTTCTCTATATATATATGGACATGATTTTTGTGTATCGATAAAATACAATATATATATATATATGTATACGCTGCAAATACAGACTACATTTCTATATGTGGTTACACGTGCATATTGATGCTGCATATGTATATGTAAGGTTTCACTCAGTAAAGCAAGTATTCAATATATAGAGGGGCGTTTCTGTAGAGGTAATCCTATAATTCCATGCACAACTACATTTGTTGATAGGTTTTTCCATCCCCACTGTTCTGAGTTGAGTGATTGTATTACATTTGAATAATAGCAAATCCACACGTGTATATAAGTACTTGGTTACACCACGTACAAAATATCTGTATATGCATATGGTGAAGAATCCGAGCATTCATTTCGATCTACTGACGCACTAAGTAATGGAAAGTACGCGCAAACACAAGTAAGCTATGAGCCTTGGGTTGTATATACGTTTTACACACATATATGCACACACTGCATGAGGCATGATCGCAGCAGTAAATTGCTTCTTGTCTCTTTCTATATCGGCTACATGCAAATATATGGGAAACCATCCTTAAAAACCTTTTTAGTTCGTGGTGCCGAAAATCCTACGAATGAAATTCAGGTATTTTTCACTCTGTCTGAAATCCCTGCTCTCGAATTTTTTTTTTTTTCTTGTCTTAGTACTGTCCCCTCATCAGATTCAATGTCTGTGGGTGTAAGGATCAATGCTTGCAATAATGCTCTTCTTTTTTTTTTTCACTGACATACATACATACGCCTGTATGTATATTGGCTGGATCACTAGTAGAGCCGAGTATGTGCGTACTAAAGGAGTTTCTGTATATCTTCCAGCCTTTTAAGTGCCAATATCGACGTGCTTGAAGCGTTTGAGCACATGTACAGACAACATATGTATGTTCAAAGTAATGATACTAGTTTACATAATTAAAATAAAGAGGATTGAATCGGCCAGTGTGTGTGTGAGAGAGTCAGTGTGAAAAGACTTTCTGTCTGTCTGTCAATGCTTGAAAGTGCGACAAAAATGATGTGTTTGTATACGGAAATTCGATCAGTTTGTAGGGTGTGTGTAGGAATATAGAGGAGAAAATATACCAACTTTTTGCACTGTATTTGTCAAGCCTTATACGTTTAAGAATACTGATGCCTTCAAGAAGCATGTAGGCATGAAGATCATTTCTCTGGATGCCGATTGCTTATGTATGTGTGACAACGCGAGTGTTTGGTTTACTTCACGTTTGTATATCTATTTCTTTTGAAGATCTTCAATCTCGATAGCATGACTGACAGCACACGTTGGAAGCTAGTGTATATTTTGTATCAAATATTGGGATGCTAAAAAATTCGATTCATCGATCTTTCTCCCCTGTATAAAGGCGCACATATGTATGAAAATGAGATAAGAGCGAGTCTCTCAGGCTGAGTTTGTTACATAATATATATGTTTTTGCTTTTTGCTTCTAGATCAAAACATTCTGCGAGACGAGTACCCCATGGGTAAAATTTTGATTCTCACTACTCTCAATTCATATAAATATAAGATTTATATACGTAAACAGCTGTGTAGGTTTCCATCCTGACGCTTCATCTAGCAAACAGTTTTGCTGCCCATGTGAATAAAGCAATAATCATACACATATATATATATATATATATATATATATACACACTCGTATAGTTCTCAGTAAGTGTGGAACTGGATGCTCTTGTTTAGATTGGTATGCTGTAAATCAGTGTAAAAGGCACATACGAGACAGGTATATACGTGCGTTACGGGTATTCGAACATATATATTCAGCGCTTTTACAGGCATATATGCTTGTAAGTTACTGATTTTAGATTTGTATTCAACTTTTCTTCACGCCATATGGTAGTTGAGTTCAAAACGCACACGAGGCGCGCCTTCTCCTTTAAAAAAGAGATGGTCACAAGATATGTTTCTTTGTAGTAAACCTATGTCAGTATTGATTCTTCAAATGATCTTCACATATACAAGACTCTCCATCTATACTGAGACATATATATGTATATAATATATGTCAACTTCCATACACAACTTTACGTGTTTTTATTTGTAAATACATCTATGTCTCGTGTCATGCGCTTGTAACGTCGCATATAGACGCAGCCACACATAAATATATGTATATATAATTAACTGGATGTATATTTGTTGATATATATTGCATCGTACAGCTTCCTTTGTTCAAACAGACTGCGTTGTGTGTAGAGGGAATGACCCTGACTATTCGAAACCACTCTCTCTGAAATATATGTGTATGGACACAATTTTTAGGTATTATCTGCATGCATGAGTACACATTACTCTGCAAACACGTACCTTGTTCAAGTGTGTTGATGGCGATCTGACTTGCAGAAAACTCGGATTTTTTTTACGATTAAGGGCGTAGATCTTCATATTACAAAACAGTTTTTGAATTTCTATTTGATAGACCTATGCACCAAACTTCAGCGACTGCATGGTTTCGAAAATTCAGCGGCAACACGTTTGAATCAAACCCGAAAGCATGGGTTTAGACAACTCCAATCACACGCCTTGTACTGTAGAAATGTGTCTATCAACAAACACAAGTGCATATGTGTTCCTGCATATATACACACTCATACAGACCACATATAAAGATGTGTTTATGCAGTGTGTAGAGTCGTTGTTCATTTGTCCAAAAGAGCGCGAGTTCAGCAATTTCTTCAGTTCCACAGGCTCTTGTCTTGTCGGGCATGTTTTCTGCTGTTGCTCAAATACATATATGAGTAATTGTAGTCTCACACATATCGAAAGTGTGTGAGTTTGTGTTGTTTAAATTTGCTTAATCACAGAGCGTGCCGCTCGCAGAGAAGAACTTTTGCAGCGTTTATACGAAGACAAGAAGAGGCGAGCAGTTCTTAAAGACCGCATTCGCATAGAGAAGAAAGGTAGCAATCGACTGTTGTTGACGCTGCCTCTACTATAGACTTCTTCACTCTCCAAATGTGTGTTTGTATGTAACGATACTTGTATTTTTTGTCTCTGTTGTCTGCGTTTTTCTCCACTTTGTGGGCTGCGCCTTCAATCCTTCGAAGTTCTTTTTTCTATACGTTGAAAACACGCCTAGATACGTAGTTAACTTATACAAGACTCGATTTTTGCATGCAAAACGGTGTCTGCAGACATGTGTTGAGATTGGCCGCGATATATTTATCTGTAGAGACGTTTCTGGCAAAGCAAACTACATGAAATTTGCATCTATTTCACAAGGCCGGTTTTACAAAAAAAGGCAGCTGTGGTTTGGAATTCAGTAACTATAGTTATTCAGTATTTGTCGAATTCAGAAACAACTGTGTATCTCATTGTGTGTGTGTGTGTGTCTCTCTCTGTGTGTGTGTAGACATCTAGACGTTCTAGGTGTACACTCAAATTTCAAAGCACATGTCCAGTCATACACTTATATATATATATATATATAATGTCTAACTACCCACGTTTTATTCAAATCGTTTTTCACTATATAATTCGAATGCAAATGTGGGCGTATCTGTTTTTAACAGTGGACTCAAGCTCTTCAAACAGCGCGTGTTTCACGCCGGAAAATTGGGCGGTTGTTGTGGCTGCAGAAGTTGCAGGTAGGCTCGAAATTCGATCAAAATCTTTCGAGTGAATGTATTGGAGATCATTTTCAGCGACTGTATATACGTGCACTTTATTTAAATAAATATATAGACACCTGAACCTCTGTTTGTGACCGTAATCCGTTTTTCGGAAACCGCGAGCACTTACTCCGTTAAGTAGTATATGTATACAGACATGTATGTCTCAAACATTCCATAGACATGTAACTCAGTAGTATATGTATACAGACATGTACGTCCCAAACACTCCATAGACATATAATATATAGTCATTTAATTCAAGACGTGTATATTCTTGAACCCACTATAGAATTTAATACTTCATACAATGCACGGTTGCTTTTGCACGGGTTCAGATATGCTGGCTAGATTTGTTCCGGGTTTTTTTCTCGTATTTGTTTTCTGGACTTGCGTCGCAAGGTATCTTTACTAGTAATTCCAAAACTTTATTGTATCAAGTAGAGATGATTCCGCACTAGTGGCTGTGATTCTCAAACTTCAGATCGCCCTTTGTGAGTGGCGCTTCCTCATTACGATTACTCCGCAAATAGAAAAGCAGCATGCAACACATATATATATATATACGTAACATACTCATATACATTCGTATATGCACATAACGATCTGTATATGGTGTAACAATATATATATATATATATATATATATATATATATAGAGCATAAATAGTGATGTTAATACACGCAGGCGTCTGCGCGAGTCTCTTTGCAAGCAATTATATGTTTTGTAGGTGCCAGTCTGTTTGTACGGATCAATTATTCTTCTCTAATACTCTACTACTAAGTATATACATATATATACTGTATCCACGTGACCTATCGTCACTGCTAGTGCAGATTCTGTATGTTTGAGTGTTTGTAACCTTTCAGCACAGGAACACTGGGCATCCTAAACTTTCTACTATCCTTTTATTTTAAAGAGCAGCTGTATCTACATATATATATATATATATATATATATATATATATTCGAACATAAACTAGCGTATGTATGTGTATCTTGCATGTTTAAGAGTTGGTATAGGGGCACCAGAAATCATGTTCACTGGAATTTTTTATACACTATACAAAGAATTTCGACATTTGGCTGCACCAACTCATGAAATGACAAGTGCAGCCTAAAGATACGTATAGAGGTATATTCAGCGGCATATCTCTGTTGATATACGTAACCGTAATATGTGTTCATATACAGACGCTAGTTCAAGAGCTCCCCAATTCATACTCGTATATGTGTCCATATATGTATGCACAAACATATTGCCTCAACTCAGCAGGATATACACGTATATATATCTCTCTTTATGACTCATTACATATATACATATATATACATATATAATCTACACACAATACGTATGTTATTTATTTGTATATATGCAGACTTTAAATTGTCTAAGGATGAGTATAAAATTTTCCATCTGTGAAGAGCTTACACTGAAGCCACGCCAGTTCCGTTTTTGATGTTCATATTACTATCAGCATATTATGCGAGAAGCGGAAACACGTGTAATTTCTGTTTTCCTACGCATTTTACGTTTCGTTTGTGTGTATCTATAGACGCACCTATTGCTCCTCTGTATACATTGTATATATATATATATATATATATAGCTACGTTGTATAGACTCTTCTGTCTCCTTGCTTGTAAAATCTGCTTATGTTTTGATGGGCCTCCTCAAAAATGTGTGAACATTTGAGTTTATGTCTATATACAATATATTCGTTTCTCTACGAAACTTGAAATTTGTGTAAATCTACCATATACATATATATATATACATATATATATATATACATTTGTATGTAGAATATTGTACTTACCTCTGATGTTTGGACGTATATGGGTAGTCTGTATGAATGGATACATGCACTTGTAAAAGTCAACAGATTCTAAGTTAGCATAATGTAGGGAGCATCAATATAGTTGAATTTATTAGAGAATGTTTGAAGAGTTCTACTCACTATAGTATAATAAGTAGCAAACGTCCAATTGCGCATATATACATCTATATCTACGAAGCACGTGCATACAGGTATATGTACACAAGATATGTGTATTTATCTAAGAGAAAAGAAAACAGGACATTATCTATCGATAAACACTCAGTTCAACTGGTATATATCTAAGGGGTTGCCAAATGATTCAACATCACTAAGGCTTTACTCTCCAAGTTATTACGTAGCAGATATAGACAACAAGTGCTTTCAACTCTCCATTTCAATGTGTATATTTGTGTGTATGTACACAAATATTTCACCGTGCAAAGTCACACTACATTCATATATCTGTCTCCTCCACGTCTGTGCAAATATACATTTTTGAATCTCCAGTTCTCACCTCCAAATTTACTTTGAATACACTTTTTTTATGTACCTACCGATATCGAATTCACATTTTTGACATCTGCAACTTTGCACACGACCTATGCATATAAATATATATATGTATAATAGATTTGTCTGTAAACATGTATCACTTTGTATTTGAA
>NW_028292809.1:0-44213 GCF_964252035.2 Podarcis erhardii | reverse complement strand
ACCTGTTCTGCTGCCTCTGCCTCTTCTGGCTGTCAAAGACTCGACAACCTGCGCTGCTGCCTCTGCCTCTTCTGGCTGTCAAAGCCTCGACGACCTCTGTTGCTGCCGCTGCCCATTCTGGCTGTCAAAGCTTCAACGATCTGCGCTGCTGCCTCTGCCTCTTCTGGCTGTCAAAGCCTTAATGAACTGTCCTGCTGCCTCTGCCTCTTCTGGCTGTCAAAGAGTCAACGATCTGCGCTGCTGCCTCTGCCTCTTCTGGCTGTCAAAGCCTTGATGACCTGCCCTGCTTCCTCCACCTCTTCTGGCTGTCAAAGCCTCGACGATCTGTGCTGCTGCCTCTGCCTCTTCTGGCTGTCAAAGCCTCGATGACCTGCGCTGGTGACGCTAACGTTTCTGGCTGTCAAAGCCTCGATGACCTGCACTGCTGCCTCCGCCTCTTCTGGCTGTCATAGCCTCGACGACCTCTGTTGCTGCCGCTGCCCCTTCTGGCTGTCAAAGCCTTAATGAACTGTCCTGCTGCCTCTGCCTCTTCTGGCTGTCAAAGAGTCAACGATCTGCGCTGCTGCCTCTGCCTCTTCTGGCTGTCAAAGAGTCAACGACCTGTGCTGCTGCCGCTGCCTCTTCTGCCTGTCAAAGCCTTGACGACCAGTGCTGCTGCTGCTGCCTCTTCTGGGTGTCAAAGCCATGACGACATGTGCTCCTGCCTCTTCCTCTTCTGGCTGTCAAAGCCTTGATGACCTCTGTTGCTGCTGCTGCCCCTTCTGGCTGTCAAAGCCTCGACGATCTGCGCTGCTGCCTCTGCCTCTTCTGGCTGTCAAAGCCTCGATGACCTGTGCTGGTGACGCTGACATTTCTGGCTGTCAAAGCCTCGATGACCTGCACTGCTGCCTCCGCCTCTTCTGGCTGTCAAAGCCTTGACGACCAGTGCTGCTGACGCGGCCCCTTCTGGCTGTCAAAGCCTCAATGACCTGCGCTGCTGCCGCTGCCCCGCCTGGCTGTCAAAGCCTCAATGACCTGCGCTGTTGCTGCAGGCCCTTCTGGCCGTCAAAGCCTCGATGACCTGTGCTGCTGCCTCTGCCTCTTCTGTCTGTCAAAGCCTCGTCAACCTGTGCTGCTGCCTCTTCCTTTTCTGGCTGTCAAAGCGTCAATGACCTGCGCTGCTGCCGCAGCCCCGTCTGGCTGTCAAAGCCTCGATGACCTGCGCTGCTGCCTCTGCCTCTTCTGGCTGTCAAAGCCTCGATGACCTGTGCTGTTGCTGCAGGCCCTTCTGGCGGTCAAAGCCTCGATGACCTGCGCTGCTGCCTCTGCCTTTTCTGACTGTCAAAGCCTTGAGGACCTGTTCTACTGCCTCCGCCTCTTCTGGCTGTCAAAGCCACGACGACCTGCGCTGTTGCCTCTGCCTCTTCTGGCTGTCAAAGACTCGACAACCTGCGGTGATGTCTTTGCCCCTTCTGGCTGTTAAGTCCTCGATGGCCTGTGCTGCTTCCCCAGCCCCTTCTGGCGGTCAAAGCCTCAATGACCTGCGCTGCTGCCTCTGCCTCTTCTGGCTGTCAAAGCCTCGATGACCTGCACTGTTGCTGCAGGCCCTTCTGGTGGTCAAAGCCTCGATGACCTGCGCTGCTGCCTCTGCCTTTTCTGTCCGTCAAAGCCTTGAGGACCTGTTCTACTGCCTCCGCCTCTTCTGGCTGTCAAAGCCACGACGACCTGCGCTGCTGCCTCTGCCTCTTCTGGCTGTCAAAGACTTGACAACCTGCGGTGATGTCTTTGCCCCTTCTGGCTGTTAAATCCTCGATGGCCTGTGCTGCTTCCACAGCCCCTTCTGGCGGTCAAAGCCTTGATGACCTGCGCAGCTTCTTCTGCCTCTTCTGGCTGTCAAAGACTCAACGACCTGCGCTGATGTCTCTGCCCCTTCTGGCTGTCAAAGCCTCAATGTCCTGCGCTTCTTCCGCAGCCCTTTCTGGCGGTCAAAGCCTCAACGATCTGCGCTGCTGCCTCTGGCCTCTTCTGGCTGTCAAAGCCTCGACAACCTGTGCTGCTGCCTCTGCCGCTTCTGGCTGTCAAAGCCTTGATGACCTGTGATGCTGCCTCTTCCTTTTCTTGGTGTCATGGCCTTGATGACCTGCGCTGCTGCCGCAGCCCCTTCTAGCTGTCAAAGCCTCAACGATCTGCGCTGCCGCTGCTGCCCCTTCTGGCTGTCAAGCCTCGACGATATGCGCTGCTGCCTCTGCCTCTTCTGCCTGTCAAAGCCTCGATGTCCTGCGCTTCTTCCGCTGCCCCTTCTGGCTGTTAAAGCCTCAACGATATGCGCTGCTGCCTCTGCCTCTTCTGGCTGTCAAAGCCTTAATGAACTGTGCTGCTGCCGCTGCCCCTTCTCACTGTCAAAGCCTCGATGACCTGCGCTGCTGCCGCAGCCCCTTCTGACTGGGAATCTGGAGACCCGTTAAAAATCACAGGCGGGTTAAACCTGTGAACGTGGGATTCGGCGGGCACCCTTTGCACCTCCCCTACTCACGGGGAAACCCGGTTTCAGGTATCCGGAGCCACGTGGGGTGAGCGGCACGGTGCCTCGAATCGACTGCTTCTTCCACGGAGCGAAGCCACTATGCTGTTGCCCGAGAGCGCTGACTTTTTTCTTGTGGACAATTTGACTTTAAAGCAACTACCCATGAGTAGAGCTGAAGCAGGAGAATTGAATTTTTAAACGTCTAATTTGGTATCGAAACGGGGAGGTTCAACACAGGAAGTCCGCCTTCCCCTTTTGTAAATAGACTGAAGCAACGAGGCTGCAAGCTGAAGTCTTCGAAAGCCTATCGTAAAGGACTAAATTTCCATTGGTAAAAAACATTAAACTCCTCTTGGAGGCCGGAGAAGGGGGGAGGGAGTTTTGGACGGAGCATGTCTGCAGGAGAGAGCGAAGAGAGTTAAAATACCACTGCTCCGACCCTGGAAACGGGCTGGTAGCAGGACTGACGTTCATTGACAGTGATTAGAACGTTCATTGACAGCTAGCTAAATAAGAGAAATACATTGTTTCCACTGTCTCCGTCTGCTCTTAAAAAGGAGTAAAAGTAACTGAAAATTGAAACTAACTTCATTGTTTGAACTGTGTTTAAAAGGGGACATTATGGATTAATATAAATAGAAACTTTTTCCCCCTAGAGGAAGCTTTTGAAACTGTTATAAGTGCTGGGCTGGGGGAATTTCCAGCTGCAAGATAAAAAACTGTGTGACTCTGGGACTGACCTTGAATCTTTTAAGTGTTATGGCAAATGGAAAGGAAAAAACAGACCTTTCAATTCCTGAAAAAACATTAAGGTCTGGGAAGACTTTGCAGCAACCCAGGAGAGCCTCAACATCAGGCCCCCCTGCCTCTTCGGCTGCTGTACCAGCATACTCAAAATCAAGAGGAATGTCAACAGAAGAGGCCTTAGCGGTTGCATTAAGCAAGATAAATGATTCATTGTAACAGCTTAACAAGAAAGTGGATGTGGCAACCACTAAAATTGATTTAGTATAAATAATCTGGGACAAAAGGTGAATACCAATACAGAAACCATTCAGAAATTGATACAGGAATCTACTTTGATACAGCAGACTGTGGAGGAAGCCAGGGAAAAAGCTGTTGCTGTGGAATGCAAAGTAACACAACTGGAGAGAGAGAGAGTCCCAGCCCTACAGAGGCAACTTGATGACCATAAGTTGAAGCTTGCTATGATTGAACTTAAAAAAAACAGACGAATCTGAGGATCAGAGCTTTACCTGAATTGGAGAAGGAAAGTTTGATCAGAGCTTTACCTGAACTGGAGAAGGAAAGTTTGATAGACTTTCTCACGCAGGAATTTGCCAACTTTTGGGACTTGGACTTGGGCCGAGAAGAGTTTAGAATTGTGAAGGCCTTCAGACTTGGAAGAGGAGGGGAAAAAAGAGAAGAATAGAATAAGAGATTGCTTGATTACCCTCCAAATCAAAGAAGAGAGAGACAGAATATTGGGTTGACACTACCAGAAGAACTTAGAAGTACAACAGTCAAGAGTGGAAATTTTTTAAGACATCCCGAAATATCTCTTGGATCTTAGGCCTAACTACAGAGACTTGGTTGCCCTGCTGAGAAGGAATAAAATCATCTTTAGGTGGGAGTTTCCCCAAGGTCTATCTTTCAGTTTCAAAGGAAGGAAAATAAAAATAAGATCAGTAGAAGATAAAGTAAAGTTTTTGTATGAATACGAAGAAGATATGCAGAAGGAACTTGGAAAAGAGCCACGAGCATCGGATAGAAGATCACCAGATAGAGGACTAGAGCAAAGAGCGTCGGATCACCAAATAGAGGAATATTGGATATATCAGCATTACCCTTTGGATTGGATCCCCCAGTGAACGTGTCACCAACACCACCAACAGAAGAGCAAGCATTGGGCGCAGTTGGAGGAATATCAGTGTGTCAGGGACGCAGCGGGAGCGCAGGGAGGGGAGGAGATGGAGAGCGAGGGGGAGCAATCCGAGGGCAGCGTAGGAGAAGAAGACAGTAGCCCGAGAGATTCCATGAGCCTCTCCAGCGAATCGGAAGATTCACAGAAGGTGGCACCGGTGGCCAGGGCAAGGGGGGCCACAAGGGGGACACCCCAGAAGCAAGGGGCCAGCGGGGACTCCCAGAGCAGCAGTTGGAAATCAGGACCAGCTTCCCCACCAGAGCGCAGTGGGGGGGAGGAGTCCCAGGTATCGGGACCAGCGTATTCACCACCAGCGAGAAGAGATGAGTCATGATTGACCACGCCTCCATCGGAGAGCGGGGAAATGGTCAAGAGGAAGGTTGCCAGCTGGGCGCGCGCGCCAAGTTCAAATGTACAGGCGAGCGGCACAGCAGGTAGCCCGGATAGGGAACCAGGTCCTAAAGCCCGCCGGAAGGAGGGGGAAGAATCAGGGGGGTCAGCGTCAGAAGAGTCCAGAAAGGATAAAACCCCAGCGGGCAGGAGGGCCCAGAGGAGGAAGGAGCTAAGGAAGAGGTGGAGCACGGCTAGAGTCTTAAACTGGTGTGGAAGGGGAGGAGACTCAGATGGAGCTTCGCCGGTCTAGGGTTTAAGAAGTAGAGTTGCACGCTGCGGGACAATTCTTGATAGTAGGCATCTATGCACCAAATGAAGGAAAATCGGAGTTCTTTAAGAAGTTACATGAGACTCTGATGGATTATATGGACTATAATATGATTTTGATGGGAGATATGAATGGAGTGGTGTCTACAAATATGGACAAGGCACAGAGACAGGTAGTCACTAAAGATGGTAGACTACCAAAAACCTTTTTTGACATGACTGAAAATATGGACTTAGTTGACTTTTGGAGAATGAAGAGTCCTCGGGGAAGAGAGGGAACTTTCTTCTCTGAGGCTAAAATGACATGGACAAGAATTGACCAAATTTGGATAACTAGAGGACTGGTTCCAAAGACTAGCAAAGTGGAGATTTGCCCCAAAACTTGTTCTGACCATAATGCTGTGGAGATGGAAATATTAAATTGACGCCAATTGGTTCCTTTAGATGGAGGATGAACGATACATTGTTCAGGAATGAAGAAGTGACCAAGAAGGCCCAAAAAACTCTGAGAGACTATTTTGAGATAAATATGACTACTACAGTGGAAAAAAAGAATAATTTGGGACGCAAGTAAAGCGGTTATGAGAGGATTTTTAATACAACAGAATGCAGTTAAGAAGAGAACTCAAAATGAAAAAAGGATAAAATCCTGGAGAAAATAAAGGAAGGAGAGAAGAAACTGAGAGCAAAACCAAAATCACAGGAGATCCTGAAAGAGATAAAGTTATACCAATTACAATATACGAAGCTGATGAATCAGGAAATAGAATGGAAGATTAAACAGATGAGGCAAAAGACATTTGAATCGGCAAATAAGTGTGGAAAATTGTTGGCCTGGCAAATGAAAAAAAAGACAAAAACTTAATACTATTACTAATTTGGAAGTGGAAGGAAAGAATATACAGAACCCAGTGGAGATTAGGAAGTGCTTTCAGAGGTATTTTAAACAACTTTATACACAGGAGAAGCAGAAAGAAATGGATATTAATCGATTTTTGAAAATAAATGGACTACATAAAATCTCTCAGGAAAGCCAGCTAATGTTGAATTACAAAATAACAGATCAGGAAGTGGAAGGGGCCATCCAGAACATGCAATTAGGTAAATCTCCAGGACCGGATGGTTTGACTTCAAGATATTACAGACCTTTGAAAGAATGGTTAATACAACCATTGAAGGAAGTCTGTAATGAAATATTGGAGGGGAAAAGGGCACCAGAGTCGTGGAAGGAAGCTTATATTACACTTATACCGAAAACAGAGACTGAAAAGACACAACTTAAGAATTACCGCCCCATATTGCTGCTTAATGTGGATTACAATTTTTTTGCAGATATTTTGGCTAAAAGATTAAAAAAGGTGTTAGTAGAAGAAATTCATAAAGACCAAGCGGGCTTTCTCCCGGGCAGACATTTGTCTGATAATACGAGGAATATAATTAATATTCTAGAAAAATTACAAGTGAATATCAATACTAAGGCAGTTTTGATTTTTGTGGACGCAGAGAAGGCCTTTGACAACATTTATTGGAGTTTTATGAAGAAGAATCTACAGGGGATGCGGGTAGGTCAAGGTTTTGAAAATGGTATAGGTGCAATTTATTCAGAACAAAAGGCAAAATTAATTGTGAACAATGTAGTGACAGAAGAGTTTAGGATTGAGAAAGGGACACGACAAGGCTGCACAATTTCTCCATTGCTCTTTATATCGGTCCTTGAGGTTTTGGTAAATATGATTAGAAAGGACCAAGAGGTTAAAGGTATACAACTGGGATCTAAACAGTACAAACTGAAAGCATTTGCTGATGATTTAGTATTGACTTTACAGGAGCCAGAATCTACTACTAAAAGAGTACTGGAACTGATTCAAGAATTCAGACAGGTAGCAGGTTTTAAGTTGAACAAGATGAAAACTAAGGTTTTAGAGAAAAACTTAACTGTGAATGAGAGAGAGAAGTTTCAGGAGGAGACAGGACTAACATTGGTTAAGAAAGTGAAATATTTAGGGGTTAACATGACTGCTAAGAATGTGAACTTATTTAAGGATAATTATGAAAAATGTTGGATTGAAGTGAAAAGGGACTTAGAAATATGGTCAAATTTGAAGTTATCATTGTTAGGCTGAATTGCTGTGATAAAAATGAATGTATTGCCAAGTTGTTTTTGTTTCAAACATTGCAAATTCTGGACAAGATGGATTGTTTCAAGAAGTGGCAGAAAGATATTTCTAGATTTGTCTGGCAGGGCAAGAAGCCTAGAATAAAATTTAAGATATTAACTGATGCTAAAGAAAGAGGTGGATTTGCCCTGCCAGACCTCAAACTTTACTATGAATCAGCTGCTTTTTGCTGGCTGAGAGAATGGCTGCTTCTTGAAAACACTGACGTGCTGGATCTAGAAGGTTTCAATAATGCATTTGGTTGGCATGCATATTTGTGGTATGATAAGGTAAAAGCACATAAAGCGTTTAAAAACCATATTGTTAGAAAAGCACTGTTCAATGATTGGATAAGATATAAGGATTTGTTAGAAAAGAAAACCCCAAGATGGTTGTCACCAATGGAAGCGAAGGCACAGAAAAAACTCAATATGGAGGACAAATGGCCGAAATATTGGGAAATTTTGGAACAAGATGGTGACAGAATAAAATTGCAGAGCTTTGAAAAATTGAAAAATAAAGTGCGAGATTGGCTCCATTATTACCAAATAATGGAGGCATAAAATTTGGACAAAAAAGTTGGCTTCCAGGTGGAAAAATCAAAATTGGAAACAGAATTATTAGATCCAAAAACTAAGCATTTGTCAAGAATGTATAACTTGTTGCTGAAATGGAACACTCAGGATGAAATGGTGAAATCTGCTATGATTAAATGGGCACAAGATGTTGGACATAACATAATGATGGCTGACTGGGAACAGTTATGGACCACAGGTATGAAATTTACGACATGTAATGCCCTGAGAGAATTTAATGAAAATGATTTACAGGTGGTACATGACACCAGTCAAGCTTGCAAAAAATTATCATTTACCCGACAATAAATGTTGGAAATGTAGTGCCTTCCATAGTTCCAGTTACAGATAGGTAGCCGTGTTGGTCTGCCATAGTCAAAACAAAACAAATTCCTTCCAGATACGAAGAAGAAGTGTGCATGCACACGAAAGCTCATACCAAGAACTGACTTAGTTGGTCTTTAAGGTGCTACTGGAAGGAATTTGTTTTGTTGGAAATGTAATGAGACTGAAGGTACATTCTATCACCTTTGGTGGACATGCCCAAGGATTAAGACATTCTGGGAAATGATTTATAATGAAATGAAAAAGGTATTCAAATATACCTTCCTGAAGAAACCAGAGGCCTTTCTCCTGGGCATGGTCAGCCAATTGGTGCCAAAGAAGGATAGAACATTTTTAATGTATGCAACAACAGCAGCAAGAATACTCATCGCAAAGTATTGGAAGACACAAGATTTACCCACCCGGGAAAAATGGCAGATGAAGTTGATGGACCACATGGAACGGGCGGAAATGACTGGCAGAATCCGAGACCAGGGAGAAGAGTCGGTGGAAGAAGACTGGAAAAAGTTTAAAGATTATTTACGGAAATATTGTGAAATTAATGAATGTTAGGAAAATGTTGGAATGAAGCTATATGGCTTTAGTAGAAATGTTATAAGGAATTAAGTATAAACGGATTAATAGAGTATTAAAGGAAAAAATAAGGTTAGAATGTGTTAAGATAATTATAGGATAGAAAACAGAGGAAGATGGAAAGGAATTGCTGAAACAATTAATAGAAGTGGAATACGAAAAGGGAGGTGTGAGGAGGTCGTGGAAATAAGTGAATGAAAGATAAGATACTGAAATTATTTGATGTGTTTTAAACTGTTTTTGTTTTGTTTTGTTAGTTTAATGTGTTAGTGTTATGTAGTGTTTTTGTATTGTATTGTATTGTTTTTCTGTTTTGTAGTGTTTAAATTGTTGGAAAAGTAATAAATATTATTTTTTTAAAAAATGAAGAAAGTAGGAAAAACCACTGGGCCGGTAAGATACAATCTAAATCAAATCCCTTATGAATACACAGTGGAAGTGAGGAACAGGTTTAAGGATTTAGATTTGCTGGACAGAGTGCCTGAAGAACTATAGATGGAGGCTCGCAACATTATACAGGAGGCAGCAACAAAAAACATCCCAATGAAAAGGAAATGCAAGAAAGCAAAGTGGCTGTCCAACAAGGCCTTACAAATAGTGGGGGAGAGAAGGCAAGCAAAATGTGAGGGAGATAGTGAAAGATACAGGAAATTGAATGCAGATTTCCAAAAAATAGCAAAGAGAGACAAAAAGGCCTTCTTAAATGAGCAATGCAAAGAAATAGAGGAAAACAATAGAATGGGAAGAACCAGAGATTTGTTCAAGAAAATTGGAGATATGAAAGTAACATTTCGTCCAAAGATTACCATAATAAAGGACAAAAGTGGTAAGGATGCTAGCAAGGTTATGCTTAAAATTCTAAAAGGAAGACTCCCAGAAGTGCAGGCTGGATTTAGAAGAGGTAGAGGAACCAAAGACCCAATTTCAAACATGCGCTGGATTATGAAGAAAGCTAGAGAGTTCCAGAAAGACATCTACTTCTGCTTCATTGACTATGCAAAAGCCTTTGACTGTGTTGACCACAGCAAACTATGGCAAGTTCTTAAAGAAATGGGAGTGCCTGATCACCTCATCTATCTCCTGAGAAATCTCGATTGGTTCAAAATTGGGAAAGGAGTACGACAAGGCTGTATATTGTCTCCCTGCTTATTTAACTTATATGCAGAATTCATCATGTGAAAGGCATGGCTGGATGAATACCTAGCCGGAATTAAGATTGCCGGAAGAAATATCAACAACCTCAGATATGCAGATGTGTCAGGGGTTCAGGAGGAGAGACACAGGAGGGGGAGCAAATGGAGAGCGAGGAGGAGGAATCCGAGGGGGATGTAGGCAGTGACAGTGGCCAGAGTCATTCCACGAGCCTCTCCAGCGAATCGGAGGACTCACAGAAGGGAGCGCCGATGGCCAGGGCAAGGGGGGTTCCAGGGGGGAAACCCCAGGAGGAAGGGGCCAGCGGGGACTCCCTGAGCAGCAGCTGGAAATCAGGACCAGCTTCCCCACCAGAGCGCAGTAGGGAGGGGGAGTCCCAGGAATCGGGACCAGTGTTCTCACCATCAGCGAGAGGAGATGAGTCAGGTTTGGCCACGCCCACATCGGGGAGAGGGGAAACGGTCAGGAGGAAGGTTACCGGCTGGGCGCGCGCGCCAAGTTCAAATGTACAGGCGAGCGGCACAGCAGGGAGCCCGGATAGGGAGCCAGGTCCTAAAGCCTGCTGGAAGGAAGGGCAAGACTCAGGGGGGTCAGCGTCAGAGGAGTCCAGGAAGGAGGAGACCCCAGGGGGCAGAAGGACCCAGCGGAGGAAAGAACAGCGCAGGAGGTGGAGTCGGGTTAGGATCTTAAACTGGTGCGGAAGGAGTAGTGAGTCAGAGGGGACTTAGCCGGTCTAGAGTCAAGACGTGGGGCTGCACGCCCTGGGGTTTGAAATGGAAACTAAACTTCAATAAAGACTTTTGTACATTACATCAACCGGGCGTTGGTCCTCTGTGAGCTGGGACCTAGAGGCAGTCCTGACAAGATGAAACAACACTGATGGCAGAAAGTGTGCAGGAATTAAAGAACCTTTTAATGAGGGTGAAAGAGAAGAGCGCAAAATATGGTCTGAAGCTCAACATCAAAAAAACGAAGATCATGGCCACTGGGCCCATCACCTCCTGGCAAATAGAAGGGGAAGAAATGGAGGCAGTGAGAGATTTTACATTCTTGGGCTCCATGATCACTGCAGATGGTGACAGCAGCCATGAAATTAAAAGCTGGAGAAAGATGGGGAAAGATGGAGGATGCAAAGAGAAGGGGACAACAGGATAAGATGGTGGGACAGTGTTCTTGAAGCTACGATCATGCGGGAGGCAGTGGAAGACAGGAGGGCCTGGCGTGCTCTGCTCCATAGGGTCACGAAGAGTAGGACATGACTAAATGACTAAACAACAAAAATCCATTAGTCTTCAAAGCAGGGGTTGCGAACCTTTGGCTTGTGAGCCAAATTTCAGCCAGCACAGGTCTCAATTTGACATGTAAGGCTCTTTTTTCCAAACCAGAAACCTGTCCTATAATATGCGACATCAGGTGTGCGGCACAGGCAGCAGCACAGGCCGTCGAGTCTTTGACAGCAAGAAGAGGTAGAGGCAGCAGCACAGGTCATCGAGGATTTGACAGCCAGAAGAGGCAGAGGCAGCAGCGCAGATTTTCGAATCTTTGACAGCCGGAAAAGGCAGAGGCAGCAGCACAGGTCGTCGAGGATTTGACAGCCAGAAGAGGCAGAGGCAGCAGCACAGGTCGTCGAGGCTTAGACAGCCAGAAGGGGCTGCGGCAGCAGCGCAGGTCGTCAAGGCTTTGACAGCCAGAAGGGGCGGAGGCAGCAGCGCAGGTCATCAAAGCTTTGACAGTGAGAAGGTGCTGCGGCAGCAGCGCAGGTCGTCGAGGCTTTGACAGCCAGAAGAGACAGAGGCAGCAGCGCAGGTTGTCGAGTCTTTGACAGCAAGAAGAGGTAGAGGCAGCAGCACAGGTCATCGAGGATTTGACAGCCAGAAGAGGCAGAGGCAGCAGCGCAGGTTTTCGAATCTTTGGCATCCAGAAGAGGCAGAGGCAGCAGCACAGGTCGTCGAGGATTTGACAGCCAGAAGAGGCAGAGGCAACTGCACAGGCCGTCGAGTCTTTGACAAGCAGAAGAGGCAGAGGCAGCAGCACAGGTCGTCGAGGATTTGACAGCCAGAAGGGGCAGAGGCAGCAGTGCAGGGGGTTGAGGCTTTGACAGCCAGAAGGGGCAGAGGCAGCAGCGCAGGTCGTTGAGTCTTTGACAAGCAGAAGAGGCAGAGGCAGCAGCACAGGTCGTTGAGTCCTTGACAGCCAGAAGAGGCAAAGGCAGCTGCACAGGCCGTCGAGTCTTTGACAAGCAGAAGAGGCAGAGGCAGCAGCACAGGTCGTTGAGGCTTTGACAGCCAGAAGGGGCAGAGGCAGCAGTGCAGGGGGTTGAGGCTTTGACAGCCAGAAGGGGCAGAGGCAGCAGCGCAGGTCGTTGAGTCTTTGACAAGCAGAAGAGGCAGAGGCAGCAGCACAGGTCGTTGAGGCTTTGACAGCCAGAAGGGGCAGAGGCAGCAGTGCAGGGGGTTGAGGCTTTGACAGCCAGAAGGGGCAGAGGCAGCAGCGCAGGTTGTCGAGTCTTTGACAGCCAGACGGGGCGGCGGCAGCAGCACAGGTCGTCAAGGCTTTGACAGTCAGAAGAGGCAAAAGCAGCAGCGCAGGTTGTCGAAACTTTGACAGCCAGAAGAGGCAGAGGCAGCAGCACAGGTTGTTGAGGCTTTGACAGCCATACGGGGCAACAGCAGCTGCACAGATTGTTGAGTCTTTGACAGCCAGAAAAGCAGAGGCAGCAGCACAGGTCGTTGAGGCTTTGACAGCCAGAAGGGGCAGTCGCAGCAGCGCAGGTCATCGAGGCTATGACAGCCAGAAGAGGCAGAGGAAGCAGCGCGGGTCATCGAGGCTTTGACACCCAGAAGAAGCAGAGGCAGCTGCACAGGCCGTCGAGTCTTTGACAGCCAGAAGGAACAGAGGCAGCACCGCAGGTCATTGAGGCTTTGACAGCCAGAAGGGTCGGAGGCAGCAGCGCAGGTCATCGAGGCTTTGACAGTGAGAAGGTGCTGTGGCAACAGCGCAGGTCGTCGAGGCTTTGACAGCCAGAAGGGGTAGTGGCAGCAGCGCAGGTTGTCGAGTCTTTGACAGCCAGAAGAGGCAGAGGCAGCAGGGCAGGTTGTCAAGTCTTTGAAGAGGTAGTCAGCAAGAAGAGGTAGTCAGCAGCACAGGTCATCGAGGCTTTGACAGCCAGAAGAGGCAGCGGCAGCAGCACAGGTCATCGAGGCTTTAACAGCTAGAAGACGCAGAGGCACCAGCGCAGGTTGTCCAATCTGTGACAGGCAAAAGAGCAGAGGCAGCAGCACAGGTCCTTGAGGCTTTGACAGCCAGACGGTACAGCGGCAGCAGCACAGGTCCTTGAGGCTTTGACAGCCAGGAGAGGCAGAGGCAGCAGCGCAGGTCGTCGAGTCATTGACAGCCAGAAGAGGCAGAGGCAGCAGCACAGGTTGTCGAGTCTTTTACAGCCAGACGGGGAGGCGGCAGCAGCACAGGTCGTCGAGGATTTGACAGCCAGAAGAGGCAGAGGCAGCAGTGCAGGTCATCGAGGCTTTGACAGGCAGAAGAGGCAAAAGCAGCAGCGCAGGTTGTCGAAACTTTGACAGCCAGAAGAGGCCGAGGCAGCAGCACAGGTTGTTGAGGCTTTGACAGCCATACGGGGCAACAGCAGCTGCACAGATTGTTGAGTCTTTGACAGCCAGAAAAGCAGAGGCAGCAGCACAGGTCGTTGAGGCTTTGACAGCCAGAAGGGGCAGTCGCAGCAGCGCAGGTCATCGAGGCTATGACAGCCAGAAGAGGCAGAGGAAGCAGCGCGGGTCATCGAGGCTTTGACACCCAGAAGAAGCAGAGGCAGCTGCAAAGGCCGTCGAGTCTTTGACAGCCAGAAGGAACAGAGGCAGCACCGCAGGTCATTGAGGCTTTGACAGCCAGAAGGGTCGGAGGCAGCAGCGCAGGTCATCGAGGCTTTGACAGTGAGAAGGTGCTGTGGCAGCAGCGCAGGTCGTCGAGGCTTTGACAGCCAGAAGGGGTAGTGGCAGCAGCGCAGGTTGTCGAGTCTTTGACAGCCAGAAGAGGCAGAGGCAGCAGGGCAGGTTGTCAAGTCTTTGAAGAGGTAGTCAGCAAGAAGAGGTAGTCAGCAGCACAAGTCATCGAGGCTTTGACAGCCAGAAGAGGCAGCGGCAGCAGCACAGGTTGTTGAGGCTTTAACAGCTAGAAGACGCAGAGGCACCAGCGGAGGTTGTCCAATCTGTGACAGGCAAAAGAGCAGAGGCAGCAGCACAGGTCCTTGAGGCTTTGACATCCAGACGGTACAGCGGCAGCAGCACAGGTCCTTGAGGCTTTGACAGCCAGGAGAGGCAGAGGCAGCAGCGCAGGTCGTCGAGTCTTTGACAGCCAGAAGAGGCAGAGGCAGCAGCACAGGTTGTCGAGTCTTTTACAGCCAGACGGGGCGGCGGCAGCAGCACAGGTCATCGAGGCTTTGACAGGCAGAAGAGGCAAAAGCAGCAGCGCAGGTTGTCGAAACTTTGACAGCCAGAAGAGGCCGAGGCAGCAGCACAGGTTGTTGAGGCTTTGACAGCCATACGGGGCAACAGCAGCTGCACAGATTGTTGAGTCTTTGACAGCCAGAAAAGCAGAGGCTGCAGCACAGGTCGTTGAGGCTTTGACAGCCAGAAGGGGCAGTCGCAGCAGCGCAGGTCATCGAGGCTATGACAGCCAGAAGAGGCAGAGGAAGCAGCGCGGGTAATCGAGGCTTTGACACCCAGAAGAAGCAGAGGCAGCTGCACAGGCCGTCGAGTCTTTGACAGCCAGAAGGAACAGAGGCAGCAGCGCAGGTCATTGAGGCTTTGACAGCCAGAAGGGTCGGAGGCAGCAGCGCAGGTCATCGAGGCTTTGACAGTGAGAAGGTGCTGTGGCAGCAGCGCAGGTCGTCGAGGCTTTGACAGCCAGAAGGGGTAGTGGCAGCAGCGCAGGTTGTCGAGTCTTTGACAGCCAGAAGAGGCAGAGGCAGCAGGGCAGGTTGTCAAGTCTTTGAAGAGGTAGTCAGCAAGAAGAGGTAGTCAGCAGCACAAGTCATCGAGGCTTTGACAGCCAGAAGAGGCAGCGGCAGCAGCACAGGTTGTTGAGGCTTTAACAGCTAGAAGACGCAGAGGCACCAGCGGAGGTTGTCCAATCTGTGACAGGCAAAAGAGCAGAGGCAGCAGCACAGGTCCTTGAGGCTTTGACATCCAGACGGTACAGCGGCAGCAGCACAGGTCCTTGAGGCTTTGACAGCCAGGAGAGGCAGAGGCAGCAGCGCAGGTCGTCGAGTCTTTGACAGCCAGAAGAGGCAGAGGCAGCAGCACAGGTTGTCGAGTCTTTTACAGCCAGACGGGGCGGCGGCAGCAGCACAGGTCATCGAGGCTTTGACAGGCAGAAGAGGCAAAAGCAGCAGCGCAGGTTGTCGAAACTTTGACAGCCAGAAGAGGCCGAGGCAGCAGCACAGGTTGTTGAGGCTTTGACAGCCATACGGGGCAACAGCAGCTGCACAGATTGTTGAGTCTTTGACAGCCAGAAAAGCAGAGGCTGCAGCACAGGTCGTTGAGGCTTTGACAGCCAGAAGGGGCAGTCGCAGCAGCGCAGGTCATCGAGGCTATGACAGCCAGAAGAGGCAGAGGAAGCAGCGCGGGTAATCGAGGCTTTGACACCCAGAAGAAGCAGAGGCAGCTGCACAGGCCGTCGAGTCTTTGACAGCCAGAAGGAACAGAGGCAGCAGCGCAGGTCATTGAGGCTTTGACAGCCAGAAGGGTCGGAGGCAGCAGCGCAGGTTTTTGAATCTTTGACAGCAAGAAGAGGTAGAGGCAGCAGCACAGGTCATCAAGGATTTGACAGCCAGAAGAGGCAGAGGCAGCAGCACAGGTCATCGAGGCTTTGACAGCCAGAAGAGGCAGAGGCAGCAGCACAGGTCGTCGAGGCTTTGACAGCCAGAAGAGGCAGAGGCAGCAGTGCAGGTCATCGAGGCTTTGACAGGCAGAAGAGGCAAAAGCAGCAGCGCAGGTTGTCGAAACTTTGACAGCCAGAAGAGGCAGAGGCAGCAGCACAGGTTGTTGAGGCTTTGACAGCCATACGGGGCAACAGCAATTGCACAGATTGTTGAGTCTTTGACAGCCAGAAAAGCAGAGGCAGCAGCACAGGTCATTGAGGCTTTGACAGCCAGAAGGGGCAGTCGCAGCAGCGCAGGTCATTGAGGCTATGACAGCCAGAAGAGGCAGAGGAAGCAGCGCGGGTCATCGAGGCTTTGACACCCAGAAGAAGCAGAGGCAGCTGCACAGGCCGTCGAGTCTTTGACAGCCAGAAGGAACAGAGGCAGCAGCGCAGGTCATTGAGGCTTTGACAGCCAGAAGGGTCGGAGGCAGCAGCGCAGGTCATTGAGGCTTTGACAGCCAGAAGGGTCGGAGGCAGCAGCGCAGGTTTTTGAATCTTTGACAGCAAGAAGAGGTAGAGGCAGCAGCACAGGTCATCAAGGATTTGACAGCCAGAAGAGGCAGAGGCAGCAGCACAGGTCATCGAGGCTTTGACAGCCAGAAGAGGCAGAGGCAGCAGCACAGGTCGTCGAGGCTTTGACAGCCAGAAGAGGCAGAGGCAGCAGTGCAGGTCATCGAGGCTTTGACAGGCAGAAGAGGCAAAAGCAGCAGCGCAGGTTGTCGAAACTTTGACAGCCAGAAGAGGCAGAGGCAGCAGCACAGGTTGTTGAGGCTTTGACAGCCATACGGGGCAACAGCAATTGCACAGATTGTTGAGTCTTTGACAGCCAGAAAAGCAGAGGCAGCAGCACAGGTCATTGAGGCTTTGACAGCCAGAAGGGGCAGTCGCAGCAGCGCAGGTCATTGAGGCTATGACAGCCAGAAGAGGCAGAGGAAGCAGCGCGGGTCATCGAGGCTTTGACACCCAGAAGAAGCAGAGGCAGCTGCACAGGCCGTCGAGTCTTTGACAGCCAGAAGGAACAGAGGCAGCAGCGCAGGTCATTGAGGCTTTGACAGCCAGAAGGGTCGGAGGCAGCAGCGCAGGTTTTCGAATCTTTGACAGCCAGAAGAGGCAGAGGCAGCAGCACAGGTCGTCGAGGACTTGACAGCCAGAAGAGGCAGCAGCAGCAGCGCAGGTTTTTGAATCTTTGACAGCCAGAAGAGGCAGAGGCAGCAGCACAGGTCGTTGAGGCTTTGACAGCCGGAAGAGGCAGAGGCAGCAGCGCAGGTCGTTGAGGCTTTGACAGCCGGAAGAGGCAGAGGCAGCAGCGCAGGTTGTTGAGTCTTTGACAGCAAGAAGAGGCAGAGGCAGCAGCACAGGTCATCGAGGCTTAGAAAGCCAAAAGGGGCTGTGGCAGCAGCGCAGGTCGTCGAAACTTTGACAGCCAGAAGAGGCAGAGGCAGCAGCACAGGTTGTTGAGGCTTTGACAGCCATACGGGGCAACAGCAATTGCACAGATTGTTGAGTCTTTGACAGCCAGAAAAGCAGAGGCAGCAGCACAGGTCATTGAGGCTTTGACAGCCAGAAGGGGCAGTCGCAGCAGCGCAGGTCATTGAGGCTATGACAGCCAGAAGAGGCAGAGGAAGCAGCGCGGGTCATCGAGGCTTTGACACCCAGAAGAAGCAGAGGCAGCTGCACAGGCCGTCGAGTCTTTGACAGCCAGAAGGAACAGAGGCAGCAGCGCAGGTCATTGAGGCTTTGACAGCCAGAAGGGTCGGAGGCAGCAGCGCAGGTTTTCGAATCTTTGACAGCCAGAAGAGGCAGAGGCAGCAGCACAGGTCGTCGAGGACTTGACAGCCAGAAGAGGCAGCAGCAGCAGCGCAGGTTTTTGAATCTTTGACAGCCAGAAGAGGCAGAGGCAGCAGCACAGGTCGTTGAGGCTTTGACAGCCGGAAGAGGCAGAGGCAGCAGCGCAGGTCGTTGAGGCTTTGACAGCCGGAAGAGGCAGAGGCAGCAGCGCAGGTTGTTGAGTCTTTGACAGCAAGAAGAGGCAGAGGCAGCAGCACAGGTCGTCGAGGCTTAGAAAGCCAAAAGGGGCTGTGGCAGCAGTGCAGGTCGTCGAGGCTTTGACAGCCAGAAGAGGCAGAGGCAGCAGCACAGGTCATTGAGGATTTGACAGCCAGAAGAGGCAGAGGCAGCAGCACAGGTCGTCGAGGATTTGACAGCCAGAAGAGGCAGAGGCAGCAGCACAGGTCGTCGAGGCTTAGAAAGCCAAAAGGGGCTGCGGCAGCAGCGCAGGTCGTCGAGGCTTTGACACCCGGAAGAGGCAGAGGCAGCAGCGCAGGTTTTTGAATCTTTGACAGCCAGAAGAGGCAGAGGCAGCAGCACAGGTCGTCGAGTCTTTGACAGCAAGAAGAGGCAGAGGCAGCAGCACAGGTCCTCGAGTTTTTGACAGCAAGAAGAGGTAGTCAGCAGCACAGGTCGTCGAGGCTTTGACAGCCAGAAGAGGCAGCGGCAGCAGCACAGGTTGTTGAGGCTTTGACAGCTAGAAGACACAGAGGCACCAGCGCAGGTTGTCCAATCTGTGACAGGCAAAAGAGCAGAGGCAGCAGCACAGGTCCTTGAGGCTTTGACAGCCAGACGGTACAGCTGCAGCAGCGCAGGTCACCGAGGCTTTGACACCCAGAAGGGACTGCGGCAGCAGCGCAGGTCACCGAGGCTTTGACAGCCAGAAGGGGCTGCGGCAGCAGCGCAGGTCATGCAGGCTCTTAAAGCCAGAAGAAGCAGAGGCAGCAGCACAGGTCGTTGAGTCTTTGACAGCCAGAAGAGGCAGAGGCAGCAGCACAGGTCATTGCGGCTTTGACAGCCAGAAGAGGCATAGGCAGCAGCGCAGGTCACCGAGGCTTTGACAGCCAGAAGAGGCAGAGGCAGCAGCGCAGGTCATCGAGGCTTTGACAGCCAGAAGGGGCTGCGGCAGCAGCAAAGGTCATGCAGGCTTTTAAAGCCAGAAGAAGCAGAGGCAGCAGCACAGGTTGTCGAGTCTTTGACAGTCAGAAGAGGCAGCGGCAGCAGCACCGGTCCTTGAGGCTTTGACAGCCAGACGGGTCTGCGGCAGCAGCACAGGTCACCGAGGCTTTGACAGCCAGATGAGGCAGAGGCAGCAGCGCAGGTCAACGAGGCTTTGAGAGCCAGAAGAGGCTGCGGCAGCAGCACAGGTCCTCGAGTTTTTGACAGCAAGAAGAGGTAGTCAGCAGCACAGGTCGTCGAGGCTTTGACAGCCAGAAGAGGCAGCGGCAGCAGCACAGGTTGTTGAGGCTTTGACAGCTAGAAGACACAGAGGCACCAGCGCAGGTTGTCCAATCTGTGACAGGCAAAAGAGCAGAGGCAGCAGCACAGGTCCTTGAGGCTTTGACAGCCAGACGGTACAGCTGCAGCAGCGCAGGTCACCGAGGCTTTGACACCCAGAAGGGACTGCGGCAGCAGCGCAGGTCACCGAGGCTTTGACAGCCAGAAGGGGCTGCGGCAGCAGCGCAGGTCATGCAGGCTCTTAAAGCCAGAAGAAGCAGAGGCAGCAGCACAGGTCGTTGAGTCTTTGACAGCCAGAAGAGGCAGAGGCAGCAGCACAGGTCATTGCGGCTTTGACAGCCAGAAGAGGCATAGGCAGCAGCGCAGGTCACCGAGGCTTTGACAGCCAGAAGAGGCAGAGGCAGCAGCGCAGGTCATCGAGGCTTTGACAGCCAGAAGGGGCTGCAGCAGCAGCAAAGGTCATGCAGGCTTTTAAAGCCAGAAGAAGCAGAGGCAGCAGCACAGGTTGTCGAGTCTTTGACAGTCAGAAGAGGCAGCGGCAGCAGCACCGGTCCTTGAGGCTTTGACAGCCAGACGGGTCTGCGGCAGCAGCACAGGTCACCGAGGCTTTGACAGCCAGATGAGGCAGAGGCAGCAGCGCAGGTCAACGAGGCTTTGAGAGCCAGAAGAGGCTGCGGCAGCAGCACAGGTCCTCGAGTTTTTGACAGCAAGAAGAGGTAGTCAGCAGCACAGGTCGTCGAGGCTTTGACAGCCAGAAGAGGCAGCGGCAGCAGCACAGGTTGTTGAGGCTTTGACAGCTAGAAGACACAGAGGCACCAGCGCAGGTTGTCCAATCTGTGACAGGCAAAAGAGCAGAGGCAGCAGCACAGGTCCTTGAGGCTTTGACAGCCAGACGGTACAGCTGCAGCAGCGCAGGTCACCGAGGCTTTGACACCCAGAAGGGACTGCGGCAGCAGCGCAGGTCACCGAGGCTTTGACAGCCAGAAGGGGCTGCGGCAGCAGCGCAGGTCATGCAGGCTCTTAAAGCCAGAAGAAGCAGAGGCAGCAGCACAGGTCGTTGAGTCTTTGACAGCCAGAAGAGGCAGAGGCAGCAGCACAGGTCATTGCGGCTTTGACAGCCAGAAGAGGCATAGGCAGCAGCGCAGGTCACCGAGGCTTTGACAGCCAGAAGAGGCAGAGGCAGCAGCGCAGGTCATCGAGGCTTTGACAGCCAGAAGGGGCTGCAGCAGCAGCAAAGGTCATGCAGGCTTTTAAAGCCAGAAGAAGCAGAGGCAGCAGCACAGGTTGTCGAGTCTTTGACAGTCAGAAGAGGCAGCGGCAGCAGCACCGGTCCTTGAGGCTTTGACAGCCAGACGGGTCTGCGGCAGCAGCACAGGTCACCGAGGCTTTGACAGCCAGATGAGGCAGAGGCAGCAGCGCAGGTCAACGAGGCTTTGAGAGCCAGAAGAGGCTGCGGCAGCAGCACAGGTCATGCAGACTCTTAAAGCCAGAAGAAGCAGAAGCAGCAGCACAGGTCCCTGAGGCTTTGACAGCAAGAAGAGGCAGAGGCAGCAGCACAGGTCCTTGAGGCTTTGACAGCAAGACGGGACAGCACAGCGCAGGTTATCAAGTCCTTGACAGCCAGAAGAGGCAGAGGCAGCAGCGCAGGACATTGAGGCTTTGACAGCCAGAAGAGACAGAAGCAGCAGCGCAGGTTGTCGAATCTTTGACTGCCAAAAGAGGCAGAGGCAGCAGCTCAGGTCCTTGAGGCTTTGACAGCCAGACGGGGCAGCTGCAGCAGCACAGGTCGCGATGCTTTGACAGCCAGAAGAGGCAGAGGCAGCAGCACAGGTCATTGTGGCTTTGACAGCCAGAAGAGGCATAGGCAGCAGCGCAGGTCACCGAGGCTTTGACAGCCAGAAGAGGCAGAGGCAGCAGCACAGGTCCTCGAGTCTTTGACAGCAAGAAGAGGTAGTCAGCAGCACAGGTCATCGAGGCTTTGATAGCCAGAAGAGGCAGCGGCAGCAGCACAGGTTGTTGAGGCTTTGACAGCTAGAAGACGCAGAGGCACCAGCGCAGGTTGTCCAATCTGTGACAGGCAAAAAAGCAGAGGCAGCAGCACAGGTCCTTGAGGCTTTGACAGCCAGACGGTACAGCGGCAGCAGCACAGGTCCTTGAGGCTTTGACAGCCAGGAGAGGCAGAGGCAGCAGCGCAGGTCGTCGAGTCTTTGACAGCCAGAAGAGGCAGAGGCAGCAGCACAGGTTGTCGAGTCTTTGACAGCCAGACGGGGCGGCGGCAGCAGCACAGGTCGTCGAGGATTTGACAGCCAGAAGAGGCAGCGGCAGCAGCACAGGTTGTTGAGGCTTTGACAGCTAGAAGACGCAGAGGCACCAGCGCAGGTTGTCCAATCTGTGACAGGCAAAAGAGCAGAGGCAGCAGCACAGGTCCTTGAGGCTTTGACAGCCAGGAGAGGCAGAGGCAGCAGCGCAGGTCGTCGAGTCTTTGACAGCCAGAAGAGGCAGAGGCAGCAGCACAGGTTGTCGAGTCTTTGACAGCCAGACGGCGCGGCGGCAGCAGCACAGGTTGTCGAGGCTTTGACAGCCAGAAGAGGCAGAGGCAGCAGTGCAGGTCATCGAGGCTTTGACAGCCAGAAGAGGCAGAGGCAGCAGCACAGGTTGTTGAGGCTTTGACAGCCATACGGGGCAACAGCAGCTGCACAGATTGTTGAGTCTTTGACTGCCAGAAAAGCAGAGGCAGCAGCACAGGTCGTTGAGGCTTTGACAGCCAGAAGGGGCAGTCGCAGCAGCGCAGGTCATCGAGGCTATGACAGCCAGAAGAGGCAGAGGAAGCAGCGCGGGTCATAGAGGTTTTGACACCCAGAAGAAGCAGAGGCAGCTGCACAGCCCCTCGAGTCTTTGACAGCCAGAAGGAACAGAGGCAGCAGCGCAGGTCATTGAGGCTTTGACAGCCAGAAGGGTCGGAGGCAGCAGCGCAGGTTTTCGAATCTTTGACAGCCAGAAGAGGCAGAGGCAGCAGCGCAGGTCGTCGAGGCTTTGACAGCCAGAAGAGGCAGAGGCAGCAGCACAGGTCATCGAGGATTTGACAGCCAGAAGAGGCAGAGGCAGCAGCACAGGTCGTCGAGGATTTGACAGCCAGAAGAGGCAGAGGCAGCAGCACAGATCGTCGAGGCTTAGAAAGCCAAAAGGGGCTGCGGCAGCAGCGCAGGTCGTCGAGGCTTTGACAGCCGGAAGAGGCAGAGGCAGCAGCGCAGGTTTTTGAATCTTTGACAGCCAGAAGAGGCAGAGGCAGCAGCACAGGTCCTCGAGTCTTTGACAGCAAGAAGAGGTAGTCAGCAGCACAGGTCATCGAGGCTTTGACAGTCAGAAGAGGCAGCGGCAGCAGCACAGGTTGTTGAGGCTTTGACAGCTAGAAGACACAGAGGCACCAGCGCAGGTTGTCGAATCTTTGACTGCCAAAAGAGCAGAGGCAGCAGCACAGGTCCTTGAGGCTTTGACAGCCAGACGGTACAGCGGCAGCAGCACAGGTCGCGATGCTTTGACAGCCAGAAGAGGCAGAGGCAGCAGCACAGGTCATTGTGGCTTTGACAGCCAGAAGAGGCATAGGCAGCAGCGCAGGTCACCGAGGCTTTGACAGCCAGAAGAGGCAGAGGCAGCAGCACAGGTCCTCGAGTCTTTGACAGCAAGAAGAGGTAGTCAGCAGCACAGGTCATCGAGGCTTTGATAGCCAGAAGAGGCAGCGGCAGCAGCACAGGTTGTTGAGGCTTTGACAGCTAGAAGACGCAGAGGCACCAGCGCAGGTTGTCCAATCTGTGACAGGCAAAAGAGCAGAGGCAGCAGCACAGGTCCTTGAGGCTTTGACAGCCAGACGGTACAGCGGCAGCAGCACAGGTCCTTGAGGCTTTGACAGCCAGAAGAGGCAGAGGCAGCAGCGCAGGTCACCGAGGCTTTGACACCCAGAAGGGGCTGCGGCAGCAGCGCAGGTCACCGAGGCTTTGACAGCCAGAAGGGGCTTCGGCAGCAGCGCAGGTCATGCAGGCTCTTAAAGCCAGAAGAAGCAGAGGCAGCAGCACAGATCGTTGAGGCTTTGACAGCCAGAAGAGCTAGAGGCAGCAGCACAGGTCATTGCGGCTTTGACAGCCAGAAGAGGCATAGGCAGCAGCGCAGGTCACCGAGGCTTTGACAGCCAGAAGAGGCAGAGGCAGCAGCGCAGGTCATCGAGGCTTTGACAGCCAGAAGGGGCTGCGGTAGCAGCAAAGGTCATGCAGGCTTTTAAAGCCAGAAGAAGCAGAGGCAGCAGCACAGGTTGTCGAGTCTTTGACAGTCAGTAGAGGCAGCGGCAGCAGCACCGGTCCTTGAGGCTTTGACAGCCAGACGGGTCTGCGGCAGCAGCACAGGTCACCGAGGCTTTGACAGACAGAAGAAGCACTGGCAGCAGCGCAGGTCACCGAGGCTTTGACAGCCAGATGAGGCAGAGGCAGCAGCGCAGGTCAACGAGGCTTTGACAGCCAGAAGAGGCTGCGGCAGCAGCACAGGTCATGCAGACTCTTAAAGCCAGAAGAAGCAGAAGCAGCAGCACAGGTCCCTGAGGCTTTGACAGCAAGAAGAGGCAGAGGCAGCAGCACAGGTCCTTGAGGCTTTGACAGCAAGACGGGACAGCACAGCGCAGGTTATCAAGTCCTTGACAGCCAGAAGAGGCAGAGGCAGCAGCGCAGGTCATTGAGGCTTTGACAGCCAGAAGAGGCAGAAGCAGCAGCGCAGGTTGTCGAATCTTTGACTGCCAAAAGAGGCAGAGGCAGCAGCTCAGGTCCTTGAGGCTTTGACAGCCAGACGGGGCAGCGGCAGCAGCACAGGTCGCGATGCTTTGACAGACAGAAGAGGCAGAGGCAGCAGCGCAGGTCATCGAGGCTTTGACAGCCAGAAGAGGCAGCAGCAGCAGCAGCAGCACAGGTCGTTGAGGCTTTGACAGCTAGAAGAGGCAGAGGCACCAGCGCAGGTCTCCGAGGCTTTGACAGCCAGAAGAGGCAGAGGCAGCAGCGCAGGATGTCGAGTCTTTGACAGCCAGACGGGGCAGCGGCAGCAGCACAGGTCGTCGAGGCTTTGACAGCCAGACAGGAAAGAGGCAGCAGCGCAGGTCATCGAGGCTTTGATAGTCAGAAGGGGCTGCGGCAGCAGCACATGTCGTTGAGGCTTTGACAGCTAGAATAGGCAGAGGCAGCAGCGCAGCCCATCGCGGCTTTGGCAGCCAGACGGGGCAGCGGCAGCAGCGCAGGTCATTGAGGCTTTGACAGCCAGAAGGGGTAGTGGCAGCCGTGCAGATCATTGAGGCTTTGACAGCCAGAAGAGGCAGAGGCAGCAGCACAGGTCGTCGAGGATTTGACAGCCAGAAGAGGCTGAGGCAGAGGCAGCAGCACAGGTCGTCAAGGATTTGACAGCCAGAAGAGGCAGTGGCAGCAGCACAGGTTGTCGAGGCTTAGAAAGCCAAAAGGGGCTGCGGCAGCAGCGCAGGTCGTCGAGGCTTTGACAGCCGGAAGAGGCAGAGGCAGCAGTACAGGTCGTTGAGGCTTTGACAGCCAGAAGGGGTAGTGGCAGCCGTGTAGATCATTGAGGCTTTGACAGCCAGAAGAGGCAAAGGCAGCAGGACAGGTAATTGAGGCTTTGACAGCCAGAAGGGGCAGAGGCAGCAGCGCAAGTCGTCGAGGCTTTGACAGCCAGACGGGGCAGCGGCAGCGGCACAGGTCGTTGAGGCTTTGACAGCCAGAAGAGGCAGAGGCAGCAGCACCGGTCGTTGAGGCTTTGACACCCAGAAGAGGCAGAGGCAGCAGCGCAGGTCAACAAGGCTTTGACAGCAAGAAGAGGCAGAGGCAGCAGCACAGGTCGTCGAGGCTTTGACAGCCAGAAGGGGCTGCGGCAGCAGCACAGGTCATCGAGGCTTTGACAGCCAGAAGAGGCAGCGGCAGCAGCACAGGTTGTTGAGGCTTTGACAGCTATAAGACGCAGAGGCACCAGCGCAGGTTGTCCAATCTGTGACAGGCAAAAGAGCAGAGGCAGCAGCACAGGTCCTTGAGGCTTTGACAGCCAGACGGTACAGCGGCAGCAGCACAGGTCACCGAGCCTTTGACAGCCAGAAGAGGCAGAGGCAGCAGCCCTGGTCACAGGGGCTTTGACACGCAGAAGGGACTGCGGCAGCAGCGCACGTCACCGAGGCTTTGACAGCCAGACGGGGCTGCGGCAGCAGCGCAGGTCATGCAGGCTCTTAAAGCAGGAAGAAGCAGAGGCAGCAGCACAGGTCGTTGAGGCTTTGACAGCCAGAAGAGGCAGAAGCAGCAGCGCAGGTTGCCGAATCTTTGACTGCCAAAAGAGGCAGAGGCAGCAGCTCAGGTCCTTGAGGCTTTGACAGCCAGACGGGGCAGCGGCAGCAGCACAGGTCGCGATGCTTTGACAGACAGAAGAGGCAGAGGCAGCAGCGCAGGTCATCGAGGCTTTGGCAGCCAGAAGAGGCAGCAGCAGCAGCAGCAAAGGTCTGAGGCTTTGACAGCTAGAAGAGGCAGAGACACCAGCGCAGGTCACCGAGGCTTTGACAGCCAGAAGAGGCAGAGGCAACAGCGCAGGTTGTCGAGTCTTTGACAGCAAGATGGGGCAGCGGCAGCAGCACAGGTCGTCGAGGCTTTGGCAGCCAGACAGGAAAGAGGCAGCAGCGCAGGTCATTGAGGCTTTTACAACCAGAAGAAGCAGGGGCAGCAGCGCAGGTTGTCGAGTCTTGGACAGCCAGAAGAGGCAGAGGCAGCAGCGCAGGTTGTCAAGTCTTTGACAGCCAGAAGGAACTGCGGCAGGTGCGCTGGTCGTTGAGGCTTTCACAGTCGGACGGGGCAGCGACAGCAGCACGGTTAGTCGAGGCTTTGCCAGCCAAAAGTGGCAGTCGCAGCAGCGCAGGTTGTCGAGGCTTTGACAGCCAGAAGAGGCAGCGGCAGCAGTGCAGGTCATTGAGGCTTTGACAGCCAGAAGAGGCAGAGGCAGCAGCTCAGGTTGTCGAGTCTTGGACAGCCAGAAGAGGCAGAGGCAGCAGCACAAGTTGTCGAGTCTTTGACAGCCAGAAGGAGCTGCAGCAGGAGCGCTGGTCGTTGAGGCTTTAACAGCCAGACGGGGCAGCGACAGCAGCACAGGTCGTCGAGGCTTTGACAGCCAGAAAAGCAGAGGCAGCAGCACACGTTGTCGAGTCTGTGACAGCCAGAAGAGGCCGAGGCAGCATCGCAGGTCATCGAGGCTTTGACAGCCAGAAGAGGCAGAGGCAGCAGCACAGGCCATTCAGTCTTTGACAGCCAGAAGGGGCTGTGGCAGAGGCAGCATCACAGGTCATCGAGGGATTGACTGCCAGAAGGGGCGGTCGCAGCAGTGCAGGTTGTCGAGTCTTTGCCAGCCAGAAGTGGCAGATGCAGCAGCGCAGGTCATCGAGGCTTTGACACCCAGAAGACGGAGAGGCAGCTGTGCAGGTGGTCGAGGCTTTGACAGCCAGAAGAGGCAGAGGCAGCACCGCAGGCCATCGAGGCTTTGACAGCCAGAAGGGGCTGCAGCAGCAGCACAGGTCATGCAGGGTTTTAAAGCCAGAAGAAGTAGAGGCAGCAGCACAGGTTGACGAGTCTTTGACAGCCAGAAAAGGCATAGCAGCAGCACAGGTCGTTGAGTCTTTGAAGGCCAGAAGGGGCTGCGGCAGAGGTAGCATCACAGGTCGTTGAGGCTTTGACAGCCAGAAGTGGCGGTCGCAGCAGCGCAGGTTGTCGAGTCTTTGACAGCCAGAAGGGGTGTTGCGGAAGCACAGGTCATCGAGGCTTTAACAGCCAGAAGAAGCAGAGGCAGTAGCACAGGTTGTTGAGTATTCGACAGCCAGAAGAGGCAGCGGCAGTAGCACAGGTCGTCGAGGCTTTGACAGCCAGAAGAGGCAGCGGCAGCAGCACAGGTCATCGAGGCTTTGACAGCCAGAAGAGGCAGAGGCAGCAGCGCAGGTCATGGAGGCTTTGACAGCCAGAAGGGGCTGCGGCAGCAGCACAGGTTGTTGAGGCTTTGATATCCAGACGGGGCAACGGCAGCAGCACTGATCATCGAGGCTTTGACAGCCAGAAGGGGCAATCGCAGCAGCACAGGTCATTGAGGCTTTGACAGCCAGAAGGGGCAGTCGCAGCAGCGCAGGTCTTCGAGGCTTTGACAGCCAGAAGAAGCAGAGGCAGCTGCGCAGGTCGTCGAGGCTTTGACAGCCAGAAGAGGCAGAGGCAGCAGCACAGGTCGTCGAGGCTTTGACAGCCAGAAGTGGCAGTCGCAGCAGCGCAGGTCATCGAGGCTTTGACAGCCAGAAGTGGCAGTCGCAGCAGTGCAGGTTGTCGAGTCTTTCACAAGCAGAAGAGGCAGAGGCAGCAGCACAGATTGTCGAGGCTTTGACAGCCAGAAGAAGCAGAGGCAACAGCACAGGTTGTCGAGTTTTTGACAGCCAGAAGAGGCAGAGGCAGCACCGCAGGTCATCGAGGCTTTGACAGCCAGAAGGGGCTGCAGCAGCAGCACAGGTCATGCAGGCTTTTAAAGCAAGAAGAAGTAGAGGCAGCAGCACAGGTTGTCGAGTCTTTGACATCCAGAAGGGGCTGTGGCAGAGGCAGCATCACAGGTTATCGAGGGATTGACAGCCAGAAGGGGGGTCGCAGCAGCGCAGGTTGTCGAGTCTTTGACAGCCAGAAGTGGCAGAGGCAGCAGCACAGGTCGTCGAGGCTTTGACAGCCAGAAGTGGCAGTCGCAGCAGCACAGGTTGTCGAGTCTTTGACAAGCAGAAGAGGCAGAGGCAGCAGCACAGGTTGTCGAGTTTTTGACAGCCAGAAGAAGCAGAGGCAGCAGCACAGGTCATCAAGGCTTTTACAGCCAGAAGAAGCAGAGGCAGCAGCACAGGTTGTCAATTCTTTGACAGCCGGAAGAGGCAGAGGCAGCAGCACATGTTCTCGAGTCTTTGACAGCCAGAAGGGGCTGCGGCAGCAGCACAGGTCATCGAGGCCTTGACAGCCAGAAGAGGCAGAGGCAGCAGCGCAGGTTGTCGAATCTTTGACAGCCAGAAGGGGCTGCAGCGGCAGCGCTGGTCGTTGAGGCTTTGACAGCCAGAAAAGGAAGAGGCAGCAGCACAGGTCGTTGAGGCTGTCAAAGGGAATATTGTGGTCCTGAGCCATTTCAGGCTTTAGAGGTCAAAAGCGGCGCTTTGAATGATGCCCGGAAACTAAGTGGCAGCCGGTGCAGTCGGGAAAGGATCGGTGCAATAGCCTTAAACCATCTTGCCCCAGTGATTAAACTAGCCACTGAATTCCCAAAGCGGCAACTTTCCCCCCATGAAACGCTGCAGCCTCGATGCCTCCAGATGCTTTTGGGATCAGAGGCAGCTCTGCTTTGGAAGGCCAGGAGGTGGGAAAGATGCTCTTGTGCTCGGATCCTGCCTGTGGGTTTCGCTCAGGGGCATTTGGTCAGCCACGGTGAGAACAGGATGCTAGACTGGATGGGCCCCTTTCTCTTTTATATATAATTTTTTATTAGCTTTTTAACGTCATTTTCAACAGTAATTAAACATACTTTTACATCTTCTTCAATTTTTTTGACTTCCATCAGTCCTGCCTGAAAATTTTCCAATCTAATCTCTTAGTATGAATTTCTTATTTTCCCTATTGCATTTCAAACTCATAACCAATATCTCTATCTTTTTCTACTTTGTAACACTTTGTATATTTCTCCTTACAAAACTTCTTGTAGTCCTACTAGCGTAATTTGTTGATTACAGTTGCTCTTCAAATAATTCATATACTTCTTCCAATCTTCTGTAAATCTCTGGTCCTGCAGGTTTCGAATCCTTCCTGTCATTTTGTCCAGTTCTGCATAGTCCATTCTGCCATTCTTCTTTCGTCGGAATTTATTCTTGCTTCCATTTCTGGGCTAACAATACTCTTGCCGCTGTTGTTGGATATAAGAACAGTTTGACGCCTTGTCGATTAATGCCTTGGACTATAATATCAAGTAAAAATGCTTCTGGTGTTTTTAAAAATGGATGGGCCCCTTTCTCATGCTCCCATGTTCTTCTTGGTAGTGGTGCCCGCCCTGTGGAACCGCCCTCCCTTCAGATGTGAAGGAAATAAGTAGCTATCTTATCTTTAAAAGACATCTGAAGGCATCCCTGTTTAGGGAACTTTTTAATATTCAATACTGTATTGTTTTTAACACTTGATTGGAAGCCGCCCAGTGTGGCTGGGGAAATTATTATTATTATTATTATTATTATTATTATTATTATTATTATTATTATTTGCAGGATGGCATCCTACAGAACCACCACCTCTGGCTTCTGATCAAGGCCCTCTTCCGCTTCCGCTCCTCCAGCCAGTACCGGAAGCTGCAGTGGCAGCTGGAGGAGGACGCAAAGTGGCCACCCACCAGCCAGAAGGACTTTGCAGAAGAGCCCAAGAGTGGCACTTACGTCAACCCCGTCTATGATGAGGCGGGAGAGAACTAGCTGGGGAGGCTGCAGCTGGCCCAGGAGGACTTGTCAAAAAGGACTTTTTGTGTGCGGAGAGACTGATGGAAACCCACGGGAGATCGTGCTCCTAGGAAGCCCCTCTGATGGTGCGCACAGAGCCTGCCTTTGCACATCCAGCTCAAGGAGGTTTGCCGGGGGGGCATTTTGCTGTTGGCTCTGCCTGAGTGGGGAAATCTAGGGCTTGATCCCTGTGTCCATGCAAGAGATCTCAGCCTCTTCCATGGGGATCCAGGCTGCTCCAGCGGAAGGGACACACGAAGGAACTGTTGGGATACTGCCAGGGAGACAAAAGCCATCACTGCCTCCGTGTCGACTCCGGACGTCCATCGACCTCCCGTAGATACAGTATCAGCAATTAGCGACATGAGCTCCAGAAAATACCTTTCCACATTCCAGAACTGATGCACACTCTATCAGCAGATAATGTACAGCGAAAGTTGCACTAAGGAGAGTATCATATAGAATGTTTATTCAGCGTTGGTCAGAACAAAGAAAAACATGACTGACTGTTACCGTGTTCTGGCGCAGAGAGAGAGAGACAGACAACAGCTCTATCTAAACACAAACATCCTGTGAACAGGAAATACACAGACTCTGTGACTCACATAGCCTGCTCCCTTTTAAGGTGGAAGGGAAATATCCTAACAGGAACACCGTCCGCCATGTGGAAAACAAAGACAACTCTGTCTTTTTGCTTTCCAAAAGAGAATAAAGTGGGGTTTTTTTTCTTTTATGATCGTTGCCAGCCATTTATTTGGGGTTCTGCTACTTGCAAAAATGTGCCGCAGAGTTGGTGCATCTGTGTGTATATGGAGGGCAGGACAAGATTTGGGGGGTTTGGGGAGGAGAGGGAAGACTTCACGGGCATTAAGATGAACGTCATTGAGTTGTCGGGTTGGAAGGGATCCCAAGGGTTATCTAGTCCAACCCCCTGCAAGGCAGGAATCTCAGCGACAGAATCCCTGAGAGATGGCCATCCAACCTCTGCTTAAAAGCTTCCAAGGAAGGAGAGTCCTTCATCTCCCAAGGTCATTCGCTCCGCTGTCAAACAGCAATCACTGTCAGAAGCCTATTCTTGATGTTGGGTCGGAATCGCCCTTTTTGTAACTTGAAGCCCTGTGTTCAGGTCCTGCCTTCTGGGGCAGCAGAAAACCTTCCAAGGGGCAGTCCTTGAAGTGTTTGAAGACACTGGCTCTCGTCCTGCCTCCCAGACTGCTTTTCTCCAGGCTTATCCTGACCCGACTCCCTCGACCATTCCTAATAAGGCTTCAGTAATTCTCTCTCAAACAGCCAGAAAGTTGGTGATTAACATGCTCATCCTCTGTGTAGAAATTCAAGGGTCTCAAATATAGAATAGGTAAAGGTAAAGGGACCCCTGGCCGTTAGGTCCAGTCGTAGCTGACTCTGGGGTTGCGGCATTCATCTCGCTTTACTGGCCGTGGGAGCCGGCGTACAGCTTCCGGCTCATGTGGCCAGCATGACTAAGCCGCTTCTGGCGAACCAGAGCAGCACGCGGAAACGGCGTTTACCTTCCTGCCGGAGCGGTACCTATTTATCTACTTGCACTTTGACATGCTTTTGAACTGCTAGGTTGGCAGGAGCAGGGAGCTCACCCTGTCGCGGGGATTCGAACCACTGACCTTCCGATCAGCAAGCACTAGACTCTGTGGTTTAATCCACAGCGCCACCCGCATTGATAATTGCACAAGGCAAACACACATGTCAGGACTGCCTGACAACACATACATAAGTATATAAACCACATGTCTAGAGCAGTGCAGCAGAGAAATCCAAAAGCCATCTTGGCTCTCCGAAAGACCCCACGGAGGCAGAAAGCCATCCAGGGAAGTTCCTGAAGGGATTCCTCTCCTAAATCGAGGGACCTCCTCGGCCTTAATGGTTGTGGTTTGCCCATTGCAAATGTTTTGTGTAAACTGTGGCTGGAACTAGGTGAAACTTGCTTAATCCTCAGGAATATCACCCCTTGGCCTGCCTGAGCAACAGGAACCTGGTGTGCGATGTGCTTTCTGACTCTCCAGGCCAAAATGCCAAAGCCAACTGTTATAAGAAACAAAATAAAAAAAATCCTTCAAGCTAAGTTTGTTATTGGTATGAGCTTTCGTGTTCATGCACACTTCTTCAGATACACGCACATGAAAGCTCATACTAATAACTAAGTTAGTTGGTCTCTAAGGTACTACTGGAATGAATTTTTTTATTTTCTTTTGACTATGGCAGACCTACCTGTTATAAGAAAAAAAACCTTCTCCTTTATCCCTTATGGGGTACCCAAGAGCCTGTATAGAGTCCTTATGTAGGTTCTCCATCAGTAAGAGAAAAGAGGCCAACTAGAGAATATGGTTTTGTTAAACACAATTGAAAGTTGATACCAGTGACTGGGGTGATAAGACAATGGGTCAAGGTCGGAAATATGAAATTAGGGAAAAACAAGAGAGGAAAAAGTAGGAACAAGTAAAAAAAATATTTCTCCCGATCAGCCAGAACATGGGATGTCCCCTCAAAAATTTTAATTTGGAATGTATAATTGTCTTTATTATTTGTATTATGATGTGGCAAGATTTGATAGGTGATTAATTGGAATGTTATGAATGAAAAATTATTATTATTATTTTAAACCACTTTCCACATCACCACGTAACTCTTCCCACAAGGAATTTGGGGGAAGACGCTTTCACAGTTTCCCCCCACAACAACCCGGTGAGGTAGCGTTGCAAAGATTTTAGAAAGGTACCAGTGACCAACTCAAATAGAGTCCAAGAATTGACAGATGCAGCAAATGGAGAAAAAGAAGGTGAGGTTTATTGCTGAGCAGTAATTGACCCAGTTGGAATCCTTTCCAAAAGACTGGGCCCCGAGCTCTGTCACTCTGGGGTTTTATACCTGAGTACAACATCACCTGCCAACCTAGCAGTTCGAAAGCACCCCCGGGTGCAATAAATAGGGACCGCTTACTAGCGGGAAGGTAGACGTCGTTTCCGTGTGCTGCGCTGGCTCGCCAGATGCAGCTTTGTCACACTGGCCACGTGACCCGGAAGTGTCTCCGGACAGCGCTGGCCCCCGGCCTCTTGAGTGAGATGGGCGCACCAACCCTAGAGTCTGTCAAGACTGGCCCGTACGGGCAGGGGTACCTTTACCTTTACCTTTACAACATCACAGATCATGACATAATCAAATACAATTGCGAACAGTAGCAAAAATAAGCTAATGAGCACATTTGATCCTGGCTCCTGATTGTACTGTTAAGGAAAAATCTAGGTGTGAGGCTGCTCAGTCGCCCAGCTCGTCGGGCAGAGCCTGCGGGTCCCTGCGGAATAAAGGAAGGAGTCCAGCCACCAACCGGAGGAAATAGCTGTAGACCAAAGTTTATTGCGCAATAGATTCAAAGAGCAAATTTTGAACCCCAAGGATGGAGTGACAAAGACTTTTAAAACTTTCCCACCACATCCCAGAATACAGTTCGAAGGGGAGGGGTTAACCTTGGTGTCAGGGGCTCAGGAGCTGAGGCACAGGGAAGATGGGAGATGGAGAGCGAGGGGGAGGAATCCGAAGGGAGCGTAGGAGGGGACAGTGGTCCGAGGGATTCCATGAGCCTTTCCAGCGAATCGGAAGATTCACAGAAGGGAGCGCCAGTGGCCAGGGGCAGGGGGGTCCCAAGGGGAACGCCCCAGGAGCAAGGGGGCAGCAGGGACTCCCAGAGCAGTAGTTGGAAATCAGGACCAGCTTCCCCACCAGAGCAGAGTGGGGGGGGGAAGAGTCCCAGGCATCGGGGCCAGTGCTTTCCCCACCAGGGAGAGGAGACGAGGCAGAGTCTACCACGCCTCCCTCGGAGAGTCGGACAACGGAAGGGAGGTCAGATCCGGCCAGTGTCACGGAAGAGGGAAGCAGTGATAGAAGTAGTGTAACGGTTAGGAGAAAGGTCACTGGGTTGGCGCGAGAAGCAAGTTCAAATGTACAGGAGCGCGGGACAGCAGAGAGTGAGGATTGGGAACCGGGTCCTAAAGCACGCCGGAGGCAGGGGGAGGAGCTAAGCGACTCAGCGTCGGAAGAGTCCAGAAAGGGCAATGCCCCAGAGGGCAGGAGGACCCAGAGGAGAAGAGAGCAGCGCAGGAGGTGGAGCAGGGCTAGGATCTTAAACTGGTGTGGAAGGGGCGGAGACTCAGACGGGACTTCGCCGATCTAGAGTCTAGACGTAGGGCTGCACGCTCTGGCTTTGAAATGGAAATTAAACTTCAATAACGACTTTTGTACATAACATCAGCCTGGCGTTGGTCCTCTGTGAGCTGGGACCTAGAGGCAGCTCTGACACTTGGCAAACATGTTCAGACAAGTCCTTGGTACAAGATTAGCATAAGCAGACATGGCAGAGCAAGACTCAGGTATAAGATAAGCATAGACAAATATGTCTTAAGTGCCCACCACCCAAAAGTACAATAGAAGTTCCTTTGCATGTCTGGAGCCCGAGGCGAGTCAGGTGATGAGATTTGGCTTCCTTTGGCTAACAATGAAACCACCAGTTGTCACCTCTGAGAACTTCCTGGAGTCCTTTTGCAAGGGGGAAATAGCTTTGGAATGAGGGGAACTGGGAAAGGAAATTATTTTATATTATTTTTAAAGCTAGGTGACTTCCCTGAGCTGTCAAGTTGGAAGGACATATTCAGGCATAATATTTGTAATATTTAACTTTAAAGATGTGCCCCCCCCCCATAATTTCCGTAACAGTACAAAGAGTTCTTCTTCCAACTTCTGCTTTTAGATTGAACAGAGAGGGGTTAGGGTTAGGGTTAGGGGTTAGGGGTTAGGGGTTAGGGGTTAGGGGTTAGGGGTTAGGGGTTAGGGGTTAGGGGTTAGGGGTTAGGGGTTAGGGGTTAGGGGTTAGGGGTTAGGGGTTAGGGGTTCGGGTTCGGGTTCGGGTTCGGGTTCGGGTTTAGGGTTAGGGGTTAGGGGTTAGGGGTTAGGGGTTAGGGGTTAGGGGTTAGGGGGTTAGGGTTTAGGGGTTAGGGTTAGGGTTAGGGTTAGGGTTAGGGTTAGGGTTAGGGTTAGGGTTGGGTTAGGGTTAGGGTTAGGGTTAGGGTTAGGGTTAGGGTTAGGGTTAGGGTTGGGGTTAGGGTTGGGGTTAGGGGTTAGGGGTTAGGGGTTAGGGTTAGGGTTAGGGTTAGGGGTTAGGGTTAGGGTTAGGGTTAGGGTTAGGGTTAGGGTTAGGGTTAGGATTACGGTTAGGGTTAGGGTTAGGGTTAGGGTTAGGGTTAGGGTTAGGGTTAGGGTTAGGGTTAGGGTTAGGGTCAGAGCCACCCGTGGTCCCAGCTCACAAGAGATCAAAGTCCAGTCCAGCTTATGTTCAAAAGCTTTTATTGAAGAACATTCTTAGCTTTACATCCGAGCTCCGTGTCTCTACGTCTGTTACGCTTAGACCGCTGAAGTCCCCTCTGAGTCAGTCCCGCCTCTACACCAGTTTAAGAGGCTTGTACTGGTCCACCTCTTCCTCTCCTTCCTTTTCCGCAGTGTCTTTCTGCCCCCCTGTGTTCTCTCCCTTCGGGACTCCCCAGAGGCTGAATCCTCTGGCGCCTGCTCCCCCCTCCTTCGCGCTTTGGGACCAGGCTCCTCCCCAGGACTCTCTTCACTTCCGCGCGCCTCCCATTTTGAACTTGGCGCGCGTACGTTGCTTCTGACCTTCCTTTTGACAGTTACACTGCTCTCGGTACTACTCTCCGCCCCTTCCGGCAGGACGTCTTGCCCCGATCTCCTTCCCCTCTCTGTTTCCTGTTCTGCTCCTTCTGACACACTGGTCACTCCACCCCCTTCACTCCGTTCCGGCGGAGAAGCCGGTCCCGATCTCCAACTCCCACTGGGGGTTCCCCCTTCGTTCTCCTGCTCCTGACTGCTTCCCCCTCTAGCTCCCCTTGGCTTGACCAGGGGGGCTCCCTTTTGGGAGTCCTCCGATTCACTGGACGGACTCATGGACAATCTTGGGTCATTGTCGTCCTCTTCCTCGTCACCCTGGAATCCTTCCCCCTCGCTCTCTGTCTCCTCCCTCATCTGCGCCTCTCTCCCTGAACCCCTGACATCCATCCCCCCCTCGAAGCCCCCCCTTCCCCCCTCCCGCCCATCGGGGGCAGGTTGTGGGAGCTGCAGCTCCTCGGAGGTAGATGCAGGATACAGTTCATCTACTTCAATGTCCTCTGCTAGCAGCTCGGTGTATGTGTGTTCGAATTCGGGTTCTTCACCCAAGGTGTTCTCAGCTCCCTCTTCCATTGCTACTTCGTCTGGTGCTGCCTGCCAAGGCCCCGTCAGCCATTTCTTGCGCCAGTCTTCCTCTGGTTGCTCGTCCCACCAATAAGAGGGTTCTGTGTCTACCCCCGAACACGATCCCCTGGGCGGGCTTGAGTCTGGCGTTCTCTCCTCGGCGGAAGAAAAGCCCCTGAAAGTACTGTCTGAAAGTGTGGGCGTAAAGAGCCAGTCATCAAAGTACTCGGCTGGCATGGGTCTATGCGGGAAAAGTGCATGGAACTCGTCTTTCAGAAGAGGTTCGTCTAAAGCGTAGTCCGGCACCCAAATATTGGCACTGGCTGGGGTACCCTCTCTGGCTAGAAAGTATTCTACTCCCTCCACCCCCCATCTCGAATCCAGGATCTCAGTGACCTCGTTGAGTGGTTCGGCCCTGGGCGCCCCCTCCCTCTCTGGTGACTTTGTGCATGGGTGCGGTACTGTTTCAGACTCCTGAAACCTGTGCGGGGTCTTGTAGGGAGTGAGCACCGACCTATGAAAGACCGGGTGCACTCTGGAACCTTCGGGGAGGGCCAGTCGAAAAGCTACAGGGTTGATCCTAGCCTCCACCTGGTATGGCCCTAGCTGCCTGTGTCCCAGCTTCTTCTTAGCCAACGACTTGGCTGGCATCGCTTGGGCCGCTAACCATACCCAGTCCCCCACCTGGATGTCCTCTCCCACTCTCCTGTTTTTGTCCGCCTGCACCTTATATGCTTGTTTGGCTAGCTCCAAATGTCTCCGCAGCTCCTCGTGCACCTCTTGTAGTTCTGCTGCGAACTGGTCGGCCTCTTGCGTCACCCCCCTCCCGGTGTTACGAACCCCGGGAAGGTTCTGGGATGACGACCATTGTTCGCGAAGAACGGCGTCACCCCCGTCGACGCGTGCTTCGTGTTGTTGTAGGCAAACTCCGCCATCGGCAGGTAGTCCACCCACGCTGCAGGGTGCTGATTGGCGTAACACCTCAGGTACTGCTGCATGATCGCGTTGACCCTCTCTGCTTGGCCGTTGGTCTGTGGATGCCTCGCCGACGCTAGGTTGATCTTGACGTGCAGGATACCTAGAAGCTTCTGCCAAAAAGTAGAAACAAATTGGCGCCCCCTGTCGGACAGGATGGATTGCGGCAGCCCATGCACCTTGAACACGTGGTCGACGAAGAGTTTGGCGGTCTGTTCCGCCGTCGCCACCTTCGCGCAAGGAATGAAGTGCGCCATCTTGGTGAACATGTCCACCACCACCAGTACCGCCGTCTTGCCTCTGGAGCTGGGCAGGTCAGTGACGAAGTCCAGCGCCATCCTCTCCCACGGTTGCTGTGGCGTCTCCAGCGGTTCCAGTAACCCCGCTGGCTTCTGGTGCACTGGCTTGGACCTCTGACAAGTGTCACACCTGGCGACGTAATCCGCTATCTCTCCCCGCATCTGGGGCCACCAAAAGTCCCTGGCCACCAGTTCTATTGTCTTCTTCTTGCCGAAGTGGCCCGCACTGGGGGCGTCGTGCAACTGCTGCAGAACCCTTGCGCGGAGCTCTTCGCCTGGTACGTAGAGGGCACCTTTGTGAGTTAACAGCCCGTCGCGTAATTGGAACTCATCGTCTCTCTGCGAACCCCTGCGCAGCGCCTCCATCTTGGACTGTGCAAATTGATCCACTTGCAACGCACGTCGCACCGCGTCCAGGTCGACTGCGATGGCAGCGCACACCCACGCCTGTGGTGCGAAAATGTGCTTGGCTGCCACTGGCGCCGCTTCCTCGAGATATTGCGGTTTCCTGGAGAGCGCATCGGCTATAACGTTGGAATCTCCCGGGATGTATTCTATCCTGAAGTCGAAATCCGCGAAGAATTCAGCCCAGCGCATGTGTCTTTGGCTCTGGAGCTTCGCCGTGCGCCAATACTCTAAGTTCTTGTGATCCGTGCGGACCTGCACCGTGTGCTTGGCTCCTATGAGGAAGTGTCGCCACGCTTTGAAGGCAGCGTGAATGGCCAACAGCTCCCTGTCCCATATGGTGTAGTTTTGCTCCGCCTTGCTGAGCTTTCGGGAGTAAAAGGCACCGGGTCTCCAATTTCCTTGCGAATCTTCTTGCAGGAGCACGGCTCCCACCGCTCTGTCTGAGGCGTCGGTCTCTACTCGCATGGGTCTGCCCGGATTCACGTGCAGCAGCTGCTCCTCGGAAGCGAAGAGGCTTTTAAGCTTCCTAAAAGAGCGCTCCGCCTGTTCCGTCCAAGCGAACTTCTTCCTCTTGGAACTGAGAGTGTCCGTGATTGCTGCCGTCTCCTTTGCAAAACCCCTGATGAATTTGCGGTAGAAATTGGCGAACCCGACAAATCTCTGGACCTCCTTCCGATTGCGTGGGCTCTTCCAGTCCAACACCGCGCGGACCTTGACGCTGTCCATGGCCAGCCCCTTGTCAGACAGCTTGTAGCCGAGGAAATCCACCTCCGTCACATCAAACTGGCATTTCTCTAACTTGGCGTAGAGCCTGTGTTCCCGTAGTCTCTGCAGGACCTCCTTCACGTCCCTTTCATGAGCTTCCTGCGATTCCGAAAAGATCAGGATGTCGTCGAGGAAACACACACATTTCTTGTAGAGGAGCCCCGCCAGCACGTGATGCATAAAGGCTTGGAAGACGTGAGATCCATTTTGGAGACCAAACGGCATAACTCTGTATTCATACGTGCCCAGAGGCGTGAACATGGCCGTCTTCCACTCATCGCCCTCCCGGATACGTATGAGGTTATACGCTCCACGCAGATCCAACTTGGTGAAGATCTTCCCCTTCCGCATGGTCGCTAGGAGGTCATCAATCTTGGGCATGGGGAAGGCCTTGGTCATAGAATTGACGGCCCGGTAATCCACAATGAGTCTCTTCTGGGGCGTGTCCTTCTTCTTTACAAAAAACACAGGACTGCCCCCCACTGCTTTGGATTCCCGGATGAATCCACGCTTCAAATTATGCTCTATGAACTCCCTGAGTTCTTGCATCTCGTCCTCAGACATGGAATACAGCTTCGCAGTCGGCAGCTGCGCCCCCGGCAACAGGTTGATCGCGCAATCGTAAGGTCTGTGGGGCGGCAACTCAGCGGTCCCATTAAGGATGAACTTGCCAGGGGAGACAGACCCCAGACCCTGGAGGAGCTTGTGCAGAGGGCTTTGGCGATTGGGATACGGCACGAGGGACGTCCTTGGCACACTGAGGAAGAACGTCAGGTGCGTCCACCAGCGAGGACGTCTTCTTTCATCCCCAGGGAGTTCAGTCAGTCACATCCTTCGCCACTGGGAAGGCAGGGGGAGGAGCCCATGGAACTTGGTGGTGCTAAGGCTCAAGCAACAGCCAGAGCCCCAGCTTCCGGTGCAGTGAAGGCAAAGCCTCCTAGAGGGACCAGGAAGTGTTACATTTGCGACAGTGCACAGCACATGGCGAAAGAGTGTCCCCAGAGGCTGCAGAAACACACTGCAGCTTTAGCAACTGTTGCAGCAGAAATGATGCAAGCAGAGCAACCTCAGGGAAACGACAGTGCCTGGCTGGAAGCAGAGCTGCTGGGGCTCAGCCAGGCGAATCTGTAGAGCAGTCCCCAGCGCTTTTGCAACGCACAGACCCTTTACCACCCAAGCCAGCGGTGCAGCTCACTGCAACACTTCAGTTGCCGAATGGAACCACCCTGGAAGTCCCCATCACGATTGATTCTGGGAGCAACGCAGATTTTGTGGGGACGCACTTTGTCAAGCAGCATCGCATAGCGCTTCTGCCAGCGACAACACCTCTGAACGTAGTCACGGTGGATGGCAGGAAATTGCTAGGAGGACAAGTTGTGCAACAGACGCCTCCCATGGTGATGAGGATTGGAAATCATCGAGAAGTCATCAGCTTCAATGTCACCCGCCTTTCAGACACGCCTATAGTATTAGGCATGAGTTGGCTGGAGAGACACAGTCCTGCTGTAGCGTGGTACCAACGGCAGATCACCTTTTGCTCATCGTACTGTGCTCAACATTGCATCCAGTCCAGCCAGGAGGAGGGAGCTGAGCAGCAGTTGCAACTTGGCATGGTGCAGGCAGTACCCCGCAAGTACGAGGGGTTCCTGGAGGTTTTCTGCGAGAAGGAAGCTGACCAGTTGCCGCCCCACAGACCTTATGATTGTGCCATCGACCTGGTGCCAGGGGCGCAGTTGCCGACTGCAAAGCTGTATTCCATGTCTGAGGACGAGATGCAAGAACTCAGGGAGTTCATAGAGCACAATTTGAAGCGCGGATTCATCCGAGAATCGAAAGCGGTGGGGGGCAGTCCTGTTTTCTTTGTAAAGAAAAAGGACACGCCCCAAAAAAGACTCATTGTGGACTATCGATTCATAAACAGTAAGACCAAACCCAAGGCCTTCCCCATGCCCAAGATAGATGATCTCCTGGCAACCGTAAGGAAGGGGAAGATCTTCACCAAATTGGATCTGCGTGGAGCGTATAACCTCATACGCATCCGGGAGGGCGATGAGTGGAAGACGGCCATGTTCACGCCTCTGGGCACGTACGAATACAGAGTTATGCCATTTGGTCTCCAAAATGGATCTCACGTCTTCCAAGCATTTATGCATCACGTGCTAGCGGGACTTCTCTACAAGAAATGCGTGTGTTTCCTCGACGACATCCTGATCTTTTCGGAAACGGAGGAGGCCCATGAGAAGGACGTAAAGGAAGTCCTGCAGAGACTACGGGAGAACAAGCTCTACGCCAAGTTAGAGAAGTGCCAGTTTGATGTGACGGACGTGGATTTCCTAGGCTACAAGCTGTCCGACAAGGGGCTGGCCATGGACAGCGCCAAGGTCCGCGCGGTGTTGGACTGGAAGAGCCCTCGCAATCGGAAGGAAGTCCAAAGATTCATCGGCTTCGCCAACTTCTACCGCAAATTCATCAGAGGTTTTGCAAAGGAGACGGCAGCGATCACGGACACTCTCAGTTCCAAGAAAAAGAGGTTCGTGTGGACGGAACAGGCGGAGCGCTCTTTTCAGAAGCTTAAAAGCCTTTTCGCCTCCGAGGAGCAGCTGCTGCACGTGAATCCAGGCAAGCCCATACGACTAGAGACCGACGCGTCAGACAGAGCGGTTGGAGCCGTACTCCTGCAAGAAGATCCACATGGAAACTGGAGACCCGGTGCCTTTTACTCCAGAAAGCTCAGCAAAGCGGAGCAAAACTACACCATATGGGACAGGGAGCTGTTAGCCATTCACGCAGCGTTCAAAGCGTGGCGACATTTCCTCATTGGAGCCAAGCACACAGTGCAGGTCCGCACGGATCACAAGAACTTAGAGTATTGGCGCACGGCGAAACTCCAGAGCCAAAGACACATGCGCTGGGCGGAGTTCTTCGCGGATTTCGACTTCAGGATAGAGTACGTCCCAGGGGACTCCAACGTTATAGCCGATGCGCTCTCCAGGAAACCGCAATATCTTGAGGAAGCGGCGCCAATAGCAGCCAGGCACATTTTTGCACCGCAGGCGTGGGCGTGCGCTGCCATCGCTGTCGACCTGGACGCGGTACGACGCGCGTTGCAGGTAGATCAGTTTGCACAATCCAAAATAGAGGAGCTGCGTAGGGGTTCGCTGAGAGACGATGAGTTCCAGTTACGCGACGGACTGTTAACTCACAAGGGTGCCCTCTACGTGCCGAGCGACGAGCTCCGAGCAAAGGTTCTGCAGCAGTTGCACGACGCTCCCAGTGCGGGCCATTTCGGCAGGGAGAAGACAATGGAACTGGTGGCCAGGGACTTTTGGTGGCCCCAGATGCGAGGAGAAGTAGCGGAGTACGTCGCCAGATGTGACACTTGTCAGAGGTCCAAGCCAGTACACCAGAAGCCGGCGGGCTTACTGGAACCACTGGAAACACCACAGCAACCGTGGGAGAGGGTGGCGCTGGACTTCGTTACTGACCTGCCCAGTTCCAGAGGCAAGACGGCGGTACTGGTGGTGGTGGACTTGTTCACCAAGATGGCGCACTTCATTCCCTGCGCGAAGGTGGCGACGGCGGAACAGACCGCCAAGCTCTTCATCGACCACGTGTTCCGGGCGCATGGGCTGCCGCGGGCCATCCTGTCCGACAGGGGGCGCCAGTTTATTTCCAATTTTTGGCAGAAGCTCCTAGGTATCCTGCACGTCAAGATCAACCTAGCGTCGGCAAGACATCCACAAACCAACGGCCAAGCCGAGAGGGTCAACGCGATCATGCAGCAGTACCTGAGATGTTACGCAAATCAGCGACCCGCAGCTTGGGTGGACTACCTACCGATGGCGGAGTTTGCCTACAACAACACGAAGCATGCGTCGACGGGGGTGACGCCGTTCTTCGCGAACAATGGACGTCATCCCAGGACCTTCCCGGGGTTCGTAGCACCAAGAGAGGGGGAGCCGCAAGAGGCCGACCAGTTCGCTGCAGAACTACAAGAGGTGCACGAGGAGCTGCGGAGACATTTGGAGCTAGCCAAACAAGCATATAAGGTGCAGGCAGACAAAGGCAGAAGAGTGGGAGAGGACATCCAGGTGGGGGACTGGGTGTGGTTAGCGGCCCAGGCGATGCCAGCCAAGTCGTTGGCCAAGAAGAAGCTAGGGCACAGGCAGCTAGGACCATACCAGGTGGAGGCTAAGATCAACCCCGTGGCTTTTCGACTGGCCCTCCCCGAAGGTTCCAGAGTCCACCCGGTTTTTCATAGGTCGGTGCTCACTCCCTACAAGGCCCCGCACAGGTTTCAGGAGTCTGAAACAGTACCGCAGCCACGCACAGAGTCACCTAGGAGGGAGGGATCGCCTAGGGTCGAACCACTCAACGAGGTCACAGAGATCCTGGACTCGAGATGGGGGGAAGAGGGAATAGAATACTTTCTAGTCAGAGAGGGTGCACCAGTCAGTGCCAGTGGGTGGGTGCCGGACTACGCTTTAGACGAACCCCTTTTAAAGGACGAGTTCCATGCCCTTTTCCCACATAGACCCATGCCAGCCGAGTACTTCGATGACTGGCTCTTTACCCCCACATGTTCAGGCAGCACTTTCCACGGCTTTTCTTCAGCCGAGGAAAGAACGCCGGACTCAAACTCGCCCAGGGGATCGTGTTCGGGGGTGGACACAGAGCCCTCTTATTGGTGGGATGAGCAACCAGAGGAAGCCTGGCGCAAGAAATGGCTGAAGGGGCCTTGGCCGGCAGCACCAGACGAAGTAGCAATGGAAGAGGGAACTGCGAACATTTTGGGTGAAGAACCCGAATTCGAACACACGTACACCGAGCTGCCAGCAGAGGACATGGACGTAGCCGAACTGTATCCTGCATCTACCTCCGAGGAGCTGCAGTTCCCACAACCCGCACCCGATGGGGGGGAGGGGGGAAGGGGGGGCTTCGAGGGGGGGATGGATGTCAGGGGTTCAGGGAGAGAGGCGCAGAGGAGGGAGGAGACCGAGAGTGAGGGAGAAGGATTCCAGGCTGACGAGGAAGAGGACGACAATGACCCGAGATGGTCCATGAGTCCGTCCAGTGAATCGGAGGATTCCCAAAAGGGAGCCCCCCTGGTCAAGCCAAGGGGAGCCCAAGGGGGAAACAGTCAGGAGCAGGGGAACGTAGGGGGAACCGCCAGTGGGAGTTGGAGATCGGGACCGGCTTCTCCACCGGAACGGAGTGAAGAGGGTGGAGTTACCAGTGTGTCGGGAGGAACAGAACAAGGAGCAGAGGGGGGAAGGAGATCGGGGCAAGACGTCCTGCCGGAAGGGTTAGGGTTAGGGTTAGGGTTAGGGTTAGGGTTAGGGTTAGGGTTAGGGTTAGGGTTAGGGTTAGGGTTGTTAGGGTTAGGGTTGTTAGGGTTAGGGTTGTTAGGGTTAGGGTTAGGGTTAGGGTTTAGGGTTTAGGTTTAGGTTTAGGTTTAGGGTTAGGGTTTAGGGTTTAGGGTTTAGGGTTTAGGGTTTAGGGTTAGGGTTTAGGGTTAGGGTTTAGGGTTAGGGTTAGGGTTTAGGGTTTAGGGTTTAGGGTTTAGGGTTTAGGGTTAGGGTTAGGGTTTAGGGTTTAGGGTTTAGGGTTTAGGGTTTAGGGTTTAGGGTTTAGGGTTAGGGTTAGGGTTTAGGGTTAGGGTTTAGGGTTTAGGGTTTAGGGTTTAGGGTTAGGGTTAGGGTTAGGGTTAGGGTTAGGGTTAGGGTTAGGGTTAGGGTTAGGGTTTAGGGTTTGGGTTTAGGGTTTAGGGTTTAGGGTTAGGGTTAGGGTTAGGGTTAGGGTTAGGGTTAGGGTTAGGGGTTAGGGTTAGGGTTAGGGTTAGGGTTAGGGTTAGG
>NW_028292810.1:0-2000 GCF_964252035.2 Podarcis erhardii | reverse complement strand
GCTTTCGTCGTTGTCGGCTGCTGTTGTTGTAGTAGGCGCTGCTGCTGCTCACCTCCACGCTCAGCAAAAGCCGTGAGCGAAAAAGACAAGTCTCCCACACTGAGGTGAGCCAAGTCGGTAGTCAGCAAAATGCAGTCTTTCCTCAGCAACTCCCACACTTCTTCTTCTCTTCTCCTTTCTCCTCCTCCTCTGTTGCCCCGCTCCCGCCCCCCCTCGCCCGCAGCAACGAAAACAGACGCGACCCCCCCTCCCCGCCTGCTTCTTTCAACGCGCCCACTTTTACTACTACTACTACTACTACTACTAGTAGTACTGCTCCTCTTCTTCTGCTGCTCCTCTTCTTCTTCTTCTCGTTCTCGTTGTGTTCCTCCTCCTGCTGCTGTGCTTCTGCGTTGACTACTACTACTACTGCTGCGTCTCTTCTTTCTCTCCTTTTTCTCCTCTTCCTCTTCCTCTTTCTCTTCTTCTTCAGCGACTCCTTCTCTGCTCTCTTCTGCTCCCTCCTCCTTCCTTTTCTTCTTTTCCTCTCCCTTTTCTGCGCAGTCTTCCTCTTGCCGAGAAGAGCCTTGCACCACCTCTTCACTATTATTAACTCGCTGCGTTTTCTTCATCGCTGCTTCATCATTTGCCGACCCTCTTCTCTCCACGCTAATTTCCTCTCCAACACCACCACCACAAGTCTCTTCTGCATGCTGCACCACTCCTACTCCCTTGCTTCCTCTCCTCCGCTCTTCGCACTCGCTCCCTACAAACTCCTCCTCCTCCTTCTCCTCTTTTTCTTTTTCCTCCTCCTCTTTTTCTTTCTCCTCTTCCTCTTTTTCTTTTTCCTGCTCCTCCGTTTTCGCGGGGATTTCTTTGAGCGTCGCAACCAGCAGCTGCGACTTTGTCTTTTCTTCGTCTTTGAGTGAATTTCCGTTTGAGGGGGAAAAAGAAGCAGAAGAGGGAGAAAGCCAACTCGCCTCTTTCTTTTCAGCCTTCAAAGCACTTGCAGCCTCTTTCGTCGAAACAAGTCCCTTGCAGCAAACGAGCGCTTCTTCTTCTGCACTCCTACAACTCCTGCTGCTGCTGCTAGTTTCTTCTTCTTTCTCTTTTTCTTCTTCGTTTTTCACTTTCTGCTGCTGCTGCGTGGACTCTAACAACTGTGGAGGAGTTCGAGTTTGACTGCTTTCTCTGCTCAACTTCGTCATCGACCGTGAAAGTCGAGGAGTCGACGAGTTTTCACCAGCGACGACGCCGTCTCCTCCCTCTTTCACTTTCTCTGAAAAACCTGACTCTTTCTGACTATTACTACTACTACTACTATTCCTATTTCTACTGCTAGTCCTGCTACTGCTGCAATTGCTGCTTGTTGTTTGTGTTCTCGATCCTCCTCTACCTCGAACATCGACATTATTGCTAGTAGTAGTCGTAGCAGCAGTAGTAGTAGTAGAACTACTACTGCTACTACTAGTTGTATTGCTAGTAGTTGCATTATTCGTGCTCCTTTTCTGACTGTTGCGTTGTTGGCGACTCTTCAACAGCTGCTGCAAACGAGTCGAGTAAAAACCCCGCAGTTTTTGGTCCACTGCTGACATCACTTTCAACGTCGCCCCTACACGACTGCGTCTGCATGTTTCACAAAACACCCACAACAAATAAGAAACTCACGCAAACGAATACAAACGAATACAAACTCTTACACAAACTTACACAAACTGACACGAACTCTTGGTTCAAAAAAGAAGTGGAGAAGGAGGTTTCTCGCATGCAGTCGTCACTCACTCACTCTCTCACTGCGTCTCTGTGAGAAACCCCGACGTGTCGTCTCCACAAGTCAACTCGTCACGTGTGTCTACTTTACATGTGTGTCTACTTTACATGTGTGTCTACTTTACATGTGTGTCTACTTTCCACTGAGTCTGCTGAATTCGCGTTACACACACACATAGAAGGGTGTCTAGAAGAGGTGAAAAAAGAAAGAAAGACAGTTTGGTGTGGTGGGTATTGTTGTTGTGGCGTGT
>NW_028292811.1:0-1000 GCF_964252035.2 Podarcis erhardii | reverse complement strand
ATATATATATATATATATATATATATATATATATATATATATATGTTCGTGTGTGTAAATTGCTATGTGGTACATATGCTTGAATTCTGATTTCACGTATGCGCAGGTATATTCATTTTTATATGTACATATGTTTGTAAACATCTATGTGTGTAGCATATTTGTGTACTTATACACAAGTATATGTATACATATTTATGTATGAATTTTTTTGCTTATCATCCTGAGCAGGGAACGTTTGATTTGGTCAATGTCAATATTGAATTTGACAACCCTTTGAATGAAGCTTTGTGCAACGCTTTGCAGTCTGGAAACACTTTTACTGTTGCAACTCTCCACGCCTGTAAATCCGTAAGAGACATCAACACTAGCATATATATACAGAAATACCCAAAACAATATATATACACCTACTTTTATATCCATTGAAAGTCAATACTCTATGTACAGACACATATATATACATATATATACATATATATATATATATATATATATATATATATATATGTAGATATATTTTGGTCAAGGTGTTGTAGTCTGACTATTTGTTGATAACGAGAAATATAAGGAAAAAACAAACCTGCTGTTCTTTCTTCTCTCGCCCTTTGACCCTTTACGTCATTCACTGAAAATTCCTCTTTTCTATACCAGGTGCTCAATTGATAATTTTTTGTTGTAGACATACACATATAAATATATATACACATATATATATATATGCGGAGACAGTTACTATTTTTCTTTTTCCTGAATACCCTTGTTCCACTACTTCAATATATATCTCCACACATATATATATATGAATGATGTGTGTTCTGTACAGAATTCAAGTGTACTTAGTAAAACATTGAGTAGAGCTATCTCTTTACAAGCGACTATGTGTCCTGACCTAGATGTGTATAGTTTAGTTTTCCTTGCGAGATCATAGCTTCTCTTCGAGAAAACATGCACAGACTTTTCTATGTGGAAAGACGTAAACACAAAACTTACTTATGTT
>NW_028292812.1:57500-67056 GCF_964252035.2 Podarcis erhardii | reverse complement strand
ACGTACGATTTCACCTTTACGTGTGAATTTCTACACATGTCCATACAATATATGTATATTTGTAGAAGCTTTCTTCCCTTTTTTCACAATGAATATAACTGAGTGGAGTCTTTGAATTTCTACACATGTCCATACAATATATGTATATTTTAGAAGCTTTCTTCCCTTTTTTCACAATGAATATAACTGAGTGGAGTCTTTGAATTTCTACACATGTCCATACAATATATGTATAATTGTAGAAGCTTTCTTCCTCTTCTTCACAATGAATGTAACTGAGTGGAGTATGTGAATTTCTACACATGTCCATACAATATATGTATATTTGTAGAAGCTTTCTTCCTCTTCTTCACAATGAATATAACTGAGTGGGCTCTTCATTGGGCAGTAATAATATAGCACAATGAATATAGCAGAATGGGCTCTTCATTGGGCACTTTTGCAAGTGTGGAGAATTGCTGCGCGGTTGATTTTTACGTGAGAAAAGCGCAAGTGTAATAGATCTACACACATGCATACTATATAAATACGTAGAGCTTGCACTGGATTTTAAAATATAAAAACTGAAATGCATTTGTTTATTGTTTGCGTGTTGCAGACTTCTTTTTTGTGGTTGTTTGTAGGGAACTGGAACAGCCGACTGGAGTGATTGTTTCAGTGGGTGGACAAACACCCAATACGCTTTGTTCAGAGCTAGAAAGACAAGGAGTTTGCATAGTGGGCAGTAGTGTTGCAGCAATTGACTGTTGTGAAGATCGGCACAAATTCAGCAGACTCTGTGACGAACTGAACGTGGATCAGCCGAAATGGAAGGAATTCACTGACCTCTCAACTGCGAAATTTTTCTGCAAACAGGTATCTGCAAATCTATATATGAAACGACAAAAGATCTCCAACTCAACAAAGTGTGTGTGTGTTTTGGGCTTTCTGCGAATCGACAAGTTTTCTTCCTGCTGCAAAGACGCGCTTTGTTCCTGCTTTCATTTCTGCTGTAGAAACCACAGCAAGTTTGCTTTTTTACTGTTTGACTCTCTTTGGCTCGAAAACGGGCGGCGCAAGTCTTAGTGCAAAACCAGCATACATACACATATCTACACACATATTCACATACACTTATAAGTATATATATGTATATTCGTACATATGTGTACATATATATATCTACATATATATATGGAATGTATGTAAGAAAGGGCTTTTTTGCGTGAACGTAGCAGGTGGTGCTGTGGATTTGTTTGTCTTTGTTTAGGTGGGCTATCCAGTGCTGGTTCGTCCTTCTTATGTATTGAGTGGAGCAGCAATGCGAGTCGTAACTGATGATGAACAACTAGACGCTTTTTTGAAGATCGCTGCAGTTGTGAGTGGCAAGCACCCCGTCGTCATTTCCAAGTTCGTCGAAGGTGCCAAAGAGGTGCGCGCGCGCGCGAAAACCGCGTTTTGTTCGTCTTTGGAGTGTATGTACACCCCAACAGAGAGTGCACTTGAGGAAAAAACAGAGAGAATATCAGTGCGCAGTTCGGGTGGGAAAGTGCACTCTGTAAATGGCGGCTCATCGCGTTGTGGTGTGTTTCTTTTTTGCTAATTCTGGAGACGTATGTATGAATGAGTGTTTGATTTGTAAAGACGTATGCTTTTCGAATGGAAGATCTACGTATTATATGTATCTTTGTAGTTGTAGTAGTAGTAGTAATAGTAGTAGTGGTAGTAGTAGTAGTAGTAGTAGTAAAAGTAATAGTAGTAATAATAATATTATTGTAGTAGAAGTAGTAATAGTAGTAGTTGTAGTAGTAATAGTAGTAGTAGTAATAGTAGTAGTAGTAGTAGTAAAAGTAATAGTAGTAATAATAATATTATTGTAGTAGAAGTAGTAATAGTAGTAGTTGTAGTAGTAATAGTAGTAGTAGTAATAGTAGTAGTAGTAGTAGTAGTAGTGGTGGTAGTAGTAGCAGTAGTAGTAGTAGTAATAGTAGTAGTAGTAATCGTAGTAGTAGTAGTAAAAGTAATAGTAGTAATAATAATATTATTATAGTAGTAGTAATAGTAGTAGTAGTGGGGTGTAGTTGCTTTTTGTGTGAAAAAGCGGATGTGTCGGCGTTGTGAAGTGGACTTTTTGTTGCGGGGATTGAACACACATTGAGAAGTGACTTTCTTTGCATCAGCGAATACGAAAAAGCGTCCTTAATATACATTCCACTTTCTCTAAAGTATCCATATATATTGAATGGGTCTATATCTACGGACACTAGTTGATTCACTGCTTATACGTTCAAGGATACGCAAGAGGCGTCAGTAGAAAACGGAATAATTGAAGTAGAGCCTGAAGGTTCGCCCAGAATTGCAGCAGTCGTTAAATATGTCTTTCTATACCAGATATGTGGATGTGCCGAAACAGAGGAGAAACAGAAAAAGTTTTTCAGTGTATTTTTCGTCGTTATAGAGAGAGATTCACGACTGTCGAGCATCAAAAAAGAAAAAAAAGTGAGAAACTGCGCGCTTTTACAGTCCTTTTTTCTCCCAAAAACTTTCCAATGCAGGTCGAATTCGACAGTGTAGCGATGCGTGGAGAAATTCTGAACTTTGCTATCAGTGAACACGTGGAAAATGCAGGCACTCATTCGGGCGATGCTACGCTCGTTCTACCCGGTCAAAAGCTCTACGTCGAAACTATTCGGTACAACACCTTTTTCCTACCTACATACAACATGCATCACTGTAGATAATGTAGACAACTGTGTCACATACTACAACATACAAAAATATATATAAAAATATATATATATATATATTATATATATGTATATGTGTATGGTCACCTACTGTGTGTGTACCTACTGTGTGTGTACCTACTGTGTGCGGGTGTTTTTTTTGTCTTTATCTGGAAGTCGTTTCTTTGTTCTTTCCGATTTTCGGTACTAAGTTAGTTGACTTTATTCTTTTCTTGTCCTCAATTTGTCGCTCTTTGTGTGTAAAGTCTACTGAAATCTGCACTCTCGTCTGGTGAAATTCTTCGAGTTCATTTTTTAAGTCATTCAATTTTGGCTCTTCCACTCCAATCGTATGCTTCCTATACATACATAGAGACAAGATAAAGATATAATCATATATATATATGTGTGTGTATTATGTATATGTGTTTTTATCTATTTGTATTTGATAGCGCACTTACCTGTGCGAATAAAGTGGCGTGTTTATGTGTGTTTGGTGCCGTGCAGCGCTCAGGCAAATATGTCATTTTTGCGCTGTATTCGTACGATAGAAGAAGTTGCTTCTTGTAGTAGGTTATTTCCGAATATCACAAATTGTATATGAAACAGTGAGCTTTTTTCTACTTTACCTGACGCAAATTGCGCGCACTCACTAGTGTGTTGTCTAGGAAGTGAAAGTCAACTGGGTAATAACCATAATTATATGCACAGCTCTACTAGTGGCTTCCACAGCTTTGGGTCTCTGTACAAGGCTTCATGTACAAGAAACGCTCTTTAAATGAAAACCTTTAGCATCAGTCATGTAGCTAGACGCAAATTTACTGAATTTGTTGTTGTATACTTTTTGTGAAACTTCTGTTTGTAGACGGGTGAAGAAGATATCGCAGAAACTAGCGCGGGCTCTGCAGGTGTCAGGTAATAAGAGGCACAAAGCTGCTCAAAATACAGTTTATCTGTATGTGTACAAGTCTTTTTTCCTTCTTCTTTTGCAAACTATTCATCTCAACTCAATCTATCCATCTAAAAATCTCGTTCGTGTCTATTTGTGTTGGTGCTGCCCATTTTTCAAAATTACCGCTCTCACCTTCCTCTACATATAATATATATATATATATATATGTAAATGTAATGATGTATTTAGTCTAATTATTCTATACAGTGATTGATTTATCAAGCCCTTCACTCTCCTTCAGCATCGCATATCCTACCGAATTTCCATTTTACGTTAAAGTAAACATGTGTCTAGCGTTGTCTTCTACTCTACCATGAAATAAGGTGTGGCTTTGCCCCTATCATATATATATATTTATATATATGTATATGTATTTGTATATACTATATATGTTCACTCTAATGGATAGCACGAATATCAGCATGACTCTACTACTGCAGAGTGAACGACGCGGATTGTTCAACTAAAATTCATCTTTTTCCGTGTATCTCTTTTTAATCTTTTTTTCTTCCTTGTTCTCAATTTGATAGTCAACTCCACACTTCTCTACTTCTCTTTATATCTCTCTTCTCTTATATGCGTATTCATCAAGAGAACATATATATATATATATATATATATATATATATATATATATATATATATATAATTATACGCGTTTTTATATATTTACTGATGCAGAAAGATGTGGATTATAGTATCAAGCGAAGAGTTTTTCAATGGTGCTTCTCATCTCATCAAAAGACAGTAATTTGTACTTATTGATTTCCAGGCCCTTTCAATATTCAATATATTTGCAAGCAGAATGATGTTAAGGTAATTGAGTGCAATTTACGGGCGTCAAGGACATTTCCTTTCATCAGCAAAACGTTCAATATGGACCTTATAGATCTGGCTACAAGGTACTAAACACTTACATATATATCCAATCCCAATATATATATATTTACATATATATATATATATATATATATATATATTATATTTATGTATACACGATAATCAGGAATACAAGGTATTTCTTACTTCATCAATATGTATATTTATTTATATATATATCTATTATATCTATGTATACAAGATATTCAGGAATACAAGGTTTTTCTCAATTAATCAATAAATATTTTTATATATATATATATATATACACGATATTCAGAAATACAAGCTTTTTCTTAACCACTGCCATTGCAGGACGTACATATGAAACATTACAACAGAAATCGCAATAATAAGGAATATACTTATATGAACACGTAAGTCTGCTTGTATAATACAATTTTTTCAGTTATTCAAAATCAAGGACTGCCTATTCTACTAAATATTGTTATTACTATTACTACTATATATAACTACAGATCCTAATCGTATTGTCTCTGCTTACTATTCTTAATGCTATAAATGCTGCAAAGTCAATTGCAAAGTATATATATATATATATATATATATATATATATATATAATATATATATATATAAGACAAGCACAGTAATGGTATTGCATACAACAGAATTTGTTTTCGATAAATTTTTCGTGAAAGCGTCTTCTGTGAGTTTCTGAGCGCCGCCAGACGTTGTATATAATGCGTTCTCGTTTTTCAAGAATAAGCGTAGAATACGTATATATTTATGGATTTAGTAGTGATTTTTGAATAGCTTCTTTCTGGTGTTAAGCTTTAAGGAAGATGCTGGCATCATCAGCTTCTTCAGACTTTTCTATGCAGAATTAGTATTTATATCCAGGTGTGAGCACTGATAACTACATTGAATCTGTGTAGGACACCATTAATTCCAAACTATAAACTTTCTTTTTCTCCACTGGTGCTGCAGCCCTATGTTTAGGCTGACAACACAGTACATTTCGCTGTCTACTTCTAGTGAAACGCTGTTTCCTGAATCAACACAACGATTTCTACGCAGCAAATGAGAAAGACTGTACACTATACAATCAACTAACGTGGAAATGAGATATTAATATATATATACAGTTTTTACATCACTGCCTTCACTGCTTTCTACTCTTCAAGATTAGACGACAACTCCTTTTTCACATATATGTATATATATATATATATATATTTATCATTTTGAGATCTTGGTTGTCACAGCACTTTCTTTGAAATTTTGATAAATATACTTTGAAAAATTGACAATTTTTTTTAGTAAATCCTCGCGTTGAATTGTCATGGGTGTCTGCAGTCAAGTCCTGACAAATTTTTTCCAACGCACGTAATTGATTTCTTACTTGTTTATGCGCATTAGTTGCTTTTTTTTGCTGCGATTTTTCACAGAGTAATGATTGGAGCCCCAGTTACCCCTGTGCCCCTACACTTGATGGCGCTGAATTATGTATGTGTGAAAATGCCAGTTTTTTCATTCGCTCGTTTGAGAGGCTGCGACCCTCTTTTAGGTGTTGAAATGCGATCTACCGGAGAAGTAAGAAAAACGCGTTTTACGTAGTGCCTTTAGTTTGTATGCTGGCTGCCTTTTTGCTGTCTATTTATTCACTTTCTTTCGACTGATTCAAGCTGTGATGAATCAAAGTTGTTGCTGCATTTGTGTGTTCCTTTTTTGCCTCTAGCAGTTGCTGCTGACCCTCAGATTCTTACCCCTTTTCAAACCAAAAAACCCGTTTTCTCTTTCTCTCTCATATATATATATATATGTATATGTGTATATATCACATGTATGTATATAACGAGATCCCTGTACGTGCGTCAGCGTTTTCATGAAGCAAGGTTGTCACTTCTTTCTCGCTCTTTCACTGCTCTTAAGCATTTCATTTATCTGCATATACATAGCTGCTGGGTTTCTCTCTATTTTTCGCATACTGCCTATATCATATCTCGCACGTTTGTCTATTCCTTTTCTCCAAGCATCAACACACGGAATAAGTATGTACTTCAAGTACTTATATATATATGTAAATATATGTTGTATATATGGTTTTTGTCTTGGGTTTTTATTCGAAACTATCAAGGGTCACTATTCATATATATATATATATATATATATATATATATATATATATTGATATTTTGTATGTTAAAATCTGTGTTGTATGGTTTACTAGGTTGCTTGCTTTGGCGCCAGTAAGCATGAAGCATTTTTAAAAGCTTTCCTCTCGACGGGCGGGCAACTGCCGCTGCGTTCACGCTCCATTCTAGTTACAACAGGTTCGAGATAAATAAATAAATAAATATATATATATATATATATATATATATATGTATATTATATAGCTAGCATCTGTGGAGCGTCATATATGTCACTGTACAGGTGCTTACTTTACACTCTCTTGATTTTTTCACAAGTCAAGATAACGTGCTTATATGACTGTTCGTCACTCGACTCAACCCTCTCTCTCTATAAATGAATAAATATATATATATATGTATATATATATATGTCGAATCTACAGTGTATATTTTCACCACATGAATAGTGTAGTGTGAACTTTTTTTGCGTTTTCTGCAGACAGTCATACTGCGTAAGCCTGTGATCTCTAATGTATAACAACGTGTTCAGTCAACTCTTCTTCATAGTAGCTTATTTTGTATGCCCATACAGGTATATATACATACATACAATATGCAGACGTACCTACGGGTGTGAATTGAAGATGATTTGTTTGCTGCTGATGCTACTCAATAATTATGAACTTTTGTACATACGTCTTGAAGTCTGCGTTTTTCACCATTCTCTCTCGTTTACAGTCGGCAATAGAATTTGTGTGTATCAACACTTGCAAAAAAATTAATTTGATGTTTGATTTGGAAAACGAGCGGCACTTTCTCCACTCGACTTACTTTCGCGGCTTTTGTTGAAGTCTTACTCAAGAAGAATTCTGCAGACCCCTTTCACTCAGAGGACTATATACTTGGAAAAGCGGAAAAAGTCAGAAAATGGAGTTTTTTCCTCAAAAATTTTGCGAGCCTTATTTTTCATGATTCGTCTTGGTGCATCGGCATGCGTTTGCTGATTCGCGATTTTTATTGAACTTCGAGTATTTTATATCCCGGTTTCTACTTGATATTGGCTGATATCTCAGTTTATTTCACGCTCCAAAATATATTATATAATTTACACATTTTGAAGAACAACAATTCGATTGCATTGAAGTGGATGATGTGCAGGTCCGCTTTGGGCTAAGGTGGAACTTGAACGTTCAATGAAGGCTTTGTTGGAGATGGGATTCACACTGTACGCAACAGAAGGTATAGCTTCACTGACTTAATTTGCCTTTTTCTTCATATTTTCCATCTTCTTTGTGTGTGTTTTTATATTTGAGTTTCTGTGTTTTTTTTAAGCACTTCGCTACTGTTTGTTCGTACTTGAACTGCAAGTGCTGCGATTTGCGAGATGAAGGTGGTCGACTGTACGAAGCGAATACAAATACAAACAAAACACAGTGATTACATATAAATAAATATATATATCTTACACAGTTGTTTAAATTCTATTGTCTGTTGTGCCCTATTACAAGTATAGGCACTGTTTTGATCCCCGTTTTTTCCACCGTTTCTTTCCTTGACCATTCATGACAATTTCACATTGTCTTTCCATCTAGTCAATGTTCCGCTCTTGCATATTCTGTTCATTTATAAAACATTTTTTCGACAAAAACTGTAATGGGTGTGATGTAAATTGTCCCTTTTTCATGCTCACAATCGTGGGCACATCGCCTACTTTGCCTTGCGTCTGTGCGTACTCGTATACAAGTCCATATTTGTCTACTTGTCCTGTTGTTTTTCTCCCAATTCTTCATCTTCAAATCCATTTTCTGTATTTTCGTGTATTGAATAATGTAACAATGTACATGAATACTTTTTGGTGTTTTTCCAAACATCAAACTCATCAACATAAATCTAAATATGCACATATGTATCGTTCCATTCCCCGTTTTTCCACGATTAACTGTGCTACCATATAAAATATATATATATATATATATATGTATATATATGTTGATTTGGGTTTCGAAGGTGGTGTTGTATTAGCTCCTGTATATATATGTAGACTGACTCATACGTAGGCATATATCTGCATTGTTTGTATTTTTTGGTACGAAGCACTGAAACTCGTGAATTCCAGTGTACGCACATTTCACAGATCTATTTAATACTGCCGTATTCGTAATTTGTGTGCCCACACACATATAAATATATATATATATATGTATATGTATGTATATGAATATTTATGTGTATATGCATTGTTTCTGGGAATCGCAGAAAGATGAGTGAGCGTTTTTTTGGGTTTTTTTGCAGGCACCTATGACTACTTGCTTAGTTCACTTCTACCCAAACAACAGCGCACAGTGCAGGATCGAAGCGAACCGAAAACAGCCAATTTGAGCACCAAAGTTTTGCTGCTTTCTCAACTACGACGCGTGCGAAAGCCCCTAGCTCGCTTAGTAACAGCTACAGAAGCAATCGATGCAGACGCTGTTTTGAAAAAAAGTGAATTTTACAAAAAAGCCGATGACGCAGACGCTCTCAGCGTCGTTCAGCAAGGCACGTCTTGTCTCAATCCCTCAAAAATCTTCAGTTCATATGCTTATTTCCACATGTATTATAGGCTCCCCTCTCTTTTGAATACTCATCATACATGCATCAAAATATATACATATATGTATACATATACACTCATATACATATATATCTATATATATATATATATACATATATATATATATGTATTTTTGTATATTTGTGAAGTTGTAGCGTGAATAGCTGTTTTCTCGAAGGGATATTTGAACATGAGCATATTAGTGTTTGTTTCGTCAGTACGTAGACTTGCGTTTGTGCCTGTGTCTGTAAGTCGAGTTGTGGTTTTAAAGGCTTGCTTGTAATCAAGTTCCTAAAAGTCACACTTACGTACATCATAATTCAAATACT